>NC_056742.1:164427440-164547440 GCF_019279795.1 Protopterus annectens
CTTACACCACAGAAAGTCACTTTCACTAAGAGCAAGTCTTTTGAGACCTGGCCCTAGAGCCGCAACTCTACCAACTCTGAGTAGTTTCTGCCAATAATTAGTTTAAAAAAAAAATTAAATAAAAAAAAATGTCATCAATATGCTAATGTAATTGCATTTTCCAACAAGTTTTTTTTTACTAAATGTTTGTGTGCGTGCGCACCTGTGTGTGTGTGTGTGTGTGTGTGTGTGTGTGTGTGTGTGTGTGTGTGTGTGTGTGTGTGTGTGTGTGTGTGTGCGTACCAGTTATAACTAGAATTATTTATTCAGAAGGTAATGTGCCACAGACAGACTCATGTTCATTTAGTTATATCCTTTAATTATTACATAAGAACAGCAACTATGGCACGAGGACAATGGACTGGTGCATATATTGTGGAGCACATTGAATATTGCTCAAAAAGTACAAGCAGATAAAAATGTTTGCTTCTGCTTTTACCTGCCATTATAGTTTCCAACACCCCTTGAAAGAGAAATACTTCAGCAGAATAGAGACGGTACCTGGTGGATCTTAATGTGTTTCTGACATTCACATTTTCCTTTAAAAGGTACGGCAAGAGCAGCATTATTTATTATATACCAAGTTCTAAATGCCATGAAATATACTACACTGTTACTACTGTTTTTTCTCACACCCATTTCTTATATAAAGCAAATTTACATCTATGATTATAAAAGCCTTTCCAACTCAAACAACCAGTGCAAGTTATGTCTCCTAAAATACTGAAATGTTGACAAGCAGCTGAAATCTGCAAGGCTAACGAACGAAGCAGGAAAATACAAATCACTTGTTATCAGTGAGGCCTTGCAAAAACGAATACAATTTTTCTTCAAAGGCAAAACGTTTAGCACCCCCACCATAAAAAATACCATTTTTCTCTATTTAATAGTGCAGAAGGGTAAAATATCTACCAAACCCACAAGCTGGACATTTGCATTGCGATGAGGCAGTGGTTCAAGAAAAAAAAAGTTACTGTAAGCACATTCAGTAATTAGCCAGTGTACTTATCTTTACTTTAATTGCTGCCCTTGGTAACTCCTGACTTGTTCTGTAACACTCTATATGAACTTCTTATTCATTCCAGTAATAATACCCTGGGAGAGTCAACTCATGAAAAACCCAAACATAGGTGGTCACCACAAATTTCAGAACTATAATTTAGAAAGCTCATGCTCATAATTATGTCTTACATGTATAGTCCATGTATTATGACATCACCACAGGAAAGGTGTGGCCTTTACTGACATTTGTTCATGTGCACTTTTAACAGATCCTAAGACTAAAGCTTGAATGACCAAATCCATGCAATTCACTTCAGTAACTCTGGCATAGCCCACACTTTTACCATGTATTATTGCCAATGTACACTTTACATCTAGTACCCCAACAGTATGAACATTGGCTCTTGGTGATTTCGTCACATTGACTAATGTTGATGTGACACCCCGACTCCATGTAAAAATGTGAAACTGGGGGTAATGATAATCATGATGATATAATAGCTCAGTTAACAAATAGCTGGCTCTATCTTTTAATTCATAATTTAAAGGCATGCCAGGTTTTAGGTGATGCCATCTGGCATGTTATATGGACTGCAGCCATAGCTGCATTACATATACATTCAGAACTTTTTTCTGGTGATTACTATCATCATGTTTTATGTACTTTCTTTTCAAGTATCAGCTAGGCTATGCTGTTTTGCTGTGTTTGCAAAATAGAATCATAAACAGATCTGCTAACAATAATACAGATGAGTGCAAGTGATATCTAAAATAGTTCTGAATATACAACTGTAGTGTAAACCATTTTTAAATCTTAAATAAATTAATTTGTTGAACATCTCATTAGTGAAAAAAGCATCTCAATAGCTATTTTTCAATATTCCAGTATATGTATCTGTTTATCATTGTCTATTCTATATATATATATATATATATATATATATATATATATATATATATATGAGGAAGACACAGTGGTTTTGCTAGACAGATGTAACCCATTCAGCCATATTGCTGTAGGTACAACAATAATGGATGCAGGTAATCCAACACAATGAGACTTTTTGGCTTTTTTCTGCAGTACTTTCTTTATCTAGCACTGCTTAGTGCTTCTGTATTACTAGAAGTATCTGCAGTTAACAAAAATATGCTTGGAATTACTATATAGCTTAGCTGTTGTATTCAGTTCCATTTGTTGTCAAAACTGAAACAGAAAGATTACAGTGGAATTTTAACTGTTTCAAGATATAATGGTCCCAAAAACTATCTAGCATTTTTTTAATAATTCCAATTTAATTTTGTAAATTTGGCACATTCAGGACGCAAATGATGTGCTATTCTTCCATGCTACATAGTCGCATGCCCTGTATCTGTTTGCGTAGCATTACCAGGTTCAAATAAACACACACTAGCAGTACACAGGGAAAGAAAGTATGCTCCACATTTCACAGTACAACTTATTTATTTAAGCAATAATCCATGGCCATATATACAATAAATGAGGAAGACATAGTGGTTTTGCTGGATCAAATCACACCAGCCATGAGGAAATCCTGATATACCCACACACAGGACTGGATGACTGCTATTATACAATAATATTATATGTTATTATACAGTATAATGTTCTTCATATTGACCACTGCAGCAGTAGCCTTAGCTATATGCATACCTCTCAACTGTACAGATTTTCACAGAATGTCCAGGTTTTTATTTATTTATTTTACATTTGTTTACCAGGAGTGTCTAACTAGGCTGATAGCCCATTTGCAGTGGAGACTCAGGGAGAAAAAGATCCAAAACTATACTGTAATATAATAAAGATGAAAAAATGAACTAACGTAAATAATTCTAAAGAGATATGTAGAAGTGTAGGCTAACAAAACAGCATGAATCAGCTGCAGTATAGTATCGTGAATACACAGCTATAGGTAGGTACTATTGTTGTATGTGAAAATATTCAGCAACAGCCAAAACTGATAGTAAGATGAAGGGGAAGCAGTGGAGAGAGAAAGAGACCAAAGAAGAAAAAGAAGAGGATAAGAAAAGGTGAAGTAAGCTTTAAATAATGGAAGACGGGAAGAAAAGTGAAATATAGGTTAGAAAAGGGAGGAGATGATGAAAAGAGTGAGGCGCGAGAAGTAGAAAGGATGTTTGGAGAACAAGGTTTAGTATATTGAGGAAAAAGGGAGACTAGAGTTAGGGAGCAAATAGTGTAAGATCAGCCGGGAGAATTACAGGAGCATAGCCAGTTGCTGGCAAGGTGATCTCTGAGAAGTGTTTTAAATCTGGTCTTGTTAGAAGTACTTGTTATGTTTTGTGGTATTGAATTCCATTTCATTTTTTTGATATTTCATCGGAGGAGAGACAGACTCCAAAGCTATTATTAGACATTGTGACATTTATTAGAAGTTTGTCAGAGGACCTCAGAGTTCTGGAGTTGGAGTATGGTAGAATTAAATTTTTGAGTGCAGGGCAGTTATCGGGTTGGTAGAGTAGGAAGTGAGCAATGGTTAATTGGTTCAGGGATAGCTGATTGGGCAATTCAAGTTAATTTATCATGTGTGGGGGAGAGCAGTGATGAGTTCTGGATGGGTGGTGTGCAGCAACTTTAGTTATTTTATTATAGCATGTTTCAAGTTTGTTTATATCAGTTTTTCTTAGATTTGTGAAAATGGAGGAGGCATAAAGAGGTGTGGAGAGTAAATGTGTTCTGGCTAGTGCTTGTCGAGTGGGGTAAGTGAGGTATGGTGCGGATCTGTATAAAGTTTCACATGGAACTTTTTGATGGTGAGAGCTAAATGTCTGTAAAATTTTAGACCTTGATATTTTGTTACTCTAATAAGTTTGGTGTGTTCAACAGGTTCGATTTAGGTTTTTCTGGGAGAGGAGATGGCAAAAGGGTGATGATGGATTTTTGTTTAATAATTTGAGAATATCACTAGTTTTGTTTTATTCAGATTAATTATGACTAGGCATTCTGAGAGATAATTCTCTATATCAGTGAAAGATTTTGGGGTATTTTCAAGGAGTGCTGGAAGGGATGAGGCTGAGCAGATCAGGGTTTTGTCCTCAGATTTCTAATTCAGACTCAGAGAAGAGCTCTCTTTCTGATTCTCCCTGTGGGGGGTTTCTCTTTTTCTGAGATTATTGCTAGACTGTCCCAGCATTTTCAGTGGGAGAACAATGAGGATTCTCAGTCCCTCAAAAAATACTATGACTTGTTACAGAAGTATTTTCCGGAACCTACAGCCATTCCTCCTGTCTTGTCTGTTTTAGAGGATGTGTACCCCACTGCCTGCAATTTTTCTGACAGTCAGCCAGCCAGCTGTCACTAAAAAGGCATTTAGGATGTATAAAGTTCCTCAGTCTTTTAAGGTTTTATACATTATTCCCAAACCTGACCCAGCAGTTATAGCCTTAGCTGACTCCTCTGCTGCTAAGCACTTAGTTAATTTCAATCCTACAGTTCCTAATAAGGATGGAAAATTATTAATATTTATGGGGATAAAAGTGCACACCAGCAACTTTGAATTTCAGAATTTTAAATTGTCAGGTTCATATGTTACACTTTATTCTGACATGTTGTAAAAGTATGAATATGGTTTTATCTACAGTTTCTTCTTGTGAAGAAAATCTGTTGCACAGGTCACTACTCATTGTTTGCAGTGTGTGACTCTGTTGATACTTTTTACAAAACTATGGTCACTGATATAGCTTTAAGGACGTTTGCTTGGCTGTATTCTCAGAACCTACCAGATGAGGTTAACATGAGATTTTAAATTCTCCCTTGGATAGAGGTTTAGTGTTTGGCCCCTTTGCTGCAGAGGTGAACAAAAAATGTGATGAAAGGAGGAAGATGATCCAGGGAATCTCTAAGTTTTTCAGCCCTCCTTTTCCCAATTGTCCAAGGTGTTTTCTTTCTCCTCATTCAGTTTCAGCAAAAAAACGGAATAAACAGTCTCAACAGAATTCAGGTACACAGATGTTTGAGAAGAAATGGCAAGAAGGTTCCAAAAAGAAGTCTCAAACCTCCCAAAACCAAGGATACACTAATAAGTCTGAATGACTATTCAAGAAAGCTTATGACTCTATGTCACCCTGGCCCTCTTTCTCTTCCAGAAAGTCTGAATCTCCATTTTTCTCTTTGGCAGCAGATTATTTCAAAAAGATAAGTTCAGGAAATCATGTGTCAGGGTTTCAGAAGGCAGTGGGAGGAAAGTCCTCCTTTCAGGGTGAGTCATTCCTCATCCTGCAGATTAGACTATTTTGTTTCTATCTGTTCTAAATCACATGCTGTCCCAAGGAGTGGTAGAACCAGTTTCTCCTTCCCAGGTTGTGAATGGGTTTTATTCAAGGATGTTCCTAGCCCCAAAGAGAGAAAATGCTTGGAGACCAGTTCTGGATCTTTCTTTCCTAAACTTGTATGTGATAGTGCCCAAATTCAAAATGATGCTTAACTAAAACAGATACCTACGCTGTTATTTCTTCAAAAAAAAAAAATGCATTTTGTTGCTGTTTTTACAGAATTAATCTGATGTATTTTACAAATGTTATTTTTTTTACTCTTACCATATTTACTCTGTATTCCTATGATGTAATCTGAAATGTTTATGTGAAGTGTGTACTATGTATTTATATTTTTCTGGAGCTTTTCTCCCCAGGACCCCATTGAAAACAGGCTCCTTTGTGGCACAATGGACCATCCTGGCAAACAAACTGCAAATAAATAATAATAAATAAATATATATCACTTCATAACCTGTTGCCTCTTCTTCCACTTTCAAGTTTTCTGGTAACACTAGGCTTAAAAGAAGCTTATCATCACATTCCTATTCATCTAAACTTCAAGCATTTCTTAAGGTTTTTGTATGTCCGGATCACATTATCAGTTTGCTGCCTTACCCTTTGGAGTATCTATTGCACTAAGAGTGTTCACAAAGTGTCTAGCTCCAGCTATAGCTCATTGCAGGCTACAGTTATCCACATTTCTCCATATTTAGACAACTTCCTTATCTTTGCAAAATCTTTTTCAAAATATCAGGAATCTCTATCTTGGGTGAGAGATCTTTTGCACAAGCTAGGATCCCAAGAGAACATTCAAAATTTGTTCTTGACTACATAACTGAGCCGGCGGTTAACATTACTCAAACCGCTGAATCACTTACAAATGCCTTCTACCAGCACCTACAGGGCTGCATGGATCAGGCAATCTCAAGCAAAACAAAGACTCTTTGTACCAAAGGCAAGCGTCCAGTCTGGTGGACCTCAGCCATAAACAAACTCTACAATAAAAGGAGAAAGCTACTACAAGATAGAGCAAAATCCTTAAAAGGTAAGACACCGCTGATCACTATAAGTAAAAAGCTAAGAGCTCTCATAAAATCATCCAAAGCTAATTTTGAGAAAAAAATAGCTAAGGACTCTAAAGACAACCATAAAGCATTCTTTAGCTATGTCAGAAACCTAGGAGGAAACTCCCAGATATGCTCAGAATTAGTTCAAAATGATGTGAAGATTACTGATCCTACAGACATTGCCAACATACTGGCTGACAGGTTCAGTGCAAACTTCTCCCACCCTCCCGCCTAAAGAAGAGATATATATACCAAATGATTGTAGCCCCCAAACATCTCCAACGCTCAGGTGAGAACTGCTCTCCAAGGCAAAGAACACAGCATCCATGGGACCTGATGGTGTCCCCGGCTGTGTGCTCCATGAACTCAATGAGGAATTAAACCCACAGTTAGGACAGCTGTTTAATCTTAGTCTCACCTCCGGATACGTACCCAGGGAGTGGCGCACAGCGACTGTGGTCCCACTCCACAAAGGCGGTGCCTCCACCGACCCTGGAAATTACCGTCCCATTAGCTTGAAAAGCCTGATCTGCAAAGCCATGGAAAGGATCATAATGGATCTCATAAATAAAGACATAGGGAATTTGCAGACTTTGGATCCAACCCAGTTTGGCTTTGTCAAAGGCAGATCATGCCTTTTAAACTTGGTTGACTTTTTGAAACAGTCACCAAGGCCATTGATTTGAGGAAAGGCAGTCCATACAGCCTACCTAGACCTGGCGAAGGCTTTCAATACAATACCCCACTCGGGTATCATTGAAAAACTCATCAACTTAAATGTAAACCCATACATTACAAGATGGGTTGCAAACTGGCTGAGTGACAGAACCCACAGGGTCAGAGTTGCTGGCGCCATGTCAGACTCTAAGCCTGTCACAAGTGGTGTCCCACAGGGCTCAGTCCTGGGCCCACTCTTGTTTGGCATCTACTTTTCTGAAGTACAAGCAAACACAGGAGGGTTATGGCTGACAAAGTTCGCAGATGACTGCAAACTGGGCGCCGTAGTTGAGAACACATCCGACACAGATATCCTTCAGAAGGGTCTCACAGAAACGGATAACTGGTGCCAGAGCCATGGCCTCAAGTTAAATGCCAAGAAATGCATAGTCATACCCTTCGGGAAAAATAAGGTTACCCCTAGCTACCATATAGGTGGCAATCCCCTGAACACAGAAGAAGTTATTAGGGACCTGGGAACCCAGGTTGACAGTAGCCTTTCATTTGACACTCATATTGCTAAAGTAGTTAGGAAGACCTTCTACATTGCCCACCTTATGAAGGGATTCACATCTAGATCAAGGGAAGTCATAGTCTCCCTATACTCATCACTCATCAGACCAATGATCGAGTACAATGCCCCATTTGGAATGTATCTGACCCGACACTTGCAGCAGCTGGAGAGGCCACAAAAGTTCCTCACCAAAAGGATAAAGGGTCTCAAAAATCTGTCTTATGCTGCACAACTGAAAGAACTCCAGTTATATTCAGTTGCATCGCTACTCAGAGGTGACCTATGCCTGACATACAAGGCCATGTCAAACCCAGATTTGATGAATATGCTTCATCTCAAAAATCTAGATCCCTCAGAGCCACAAGGGCGGGTGACTTAAACCTCGACACGGTTATTAATAGGACGTGCTGGAGGGATAGATTCATCACCCAAAGACTCCCTATGCTGTGGAACAAAATCCCGGTTTATGTGAGGCAGAGCACCTCGCTGGCCTTGTTCAAGAGGAATCTTGACCAATGGATGGGAGATCGCAGATACACCCCAGGGGTTACCTCAGTGTCACTGCTTGACAGAGGCACAGCTAAATAATGGGCATAGTTTCTCCAAACTAAGGGGTGGCGTAAGCCACAAAACTATGGCTAGGCTTATAAATGCCCTCGGGCAGATAGCCTAGTATGAACCTATGAACCTATGAACCTATTATGTTCCTGGGATGTCAACTAGACACCTCTGTTCAAAGAGCTTTACTTTCACAGGAAAAAATCAATCTTTATTTTGATCTATTTCTAAGTTTTTCCACTCAGACTTCAGTCACTGCAAGAGAATACCTCTGGATTTTGGGTCCCATGGCATTTATGAGTAAAATGATAACCCTAGCAAGACTCAACATGAGAAGGATACAGTGGTAACTGAAATCTCTTTGTTGCCAGCATCAACACCCTTTATCTTTTTAGATCACAGTACTGGGGTTTGTTAGAAAATAAATCACTTAGTGGAAACAATAGATGTTCTTAATCAAGGTTCCCCCCTTCACCCTCCCTACTGCAAAACAGTCAGTCACAACAGGTGCTTCAGACTTTGTTTGGAGTGCAGTTGCAGGAGAGATAAAAGTGCAGGGGGGTGTAAGACACCAGGCACAGATGCAAGCACATAAATATCAAGGAGATGCTGGCCCTAATCAAGGCACTGAATTCTGTGAACCATCTTTGGTCCCCAGGACCTCTTCAAGTGGTTACAGACAGTACCACAGTGATGTGGCATATGAACAAGCAAGAGGGAATCAGATTGTACTACCTTTGCAGACTAGTCATGTTAGCTTGGGATATAGCATCACAGCACAATCTCACTCTAAAGACATCCTATATTCTATCAGAGCAAAACTGTGTGGCAGATAAACTGAGCAAAAACAAGACAGACCCTCTCAAATGGAAACTAGATCCAGGGGTCTTCAAAAATTTGATCCATCTGTGGGGAGTTCCTCAAGTAGACCACTTTGCCTCCTCTCTGAATAATCAACTGGCAAAATTCTGTTCCAGGACTCCATGCAAGAAGTCCTGGAAGACAGATGCCTTTTCTTTTCTTTGGACAGGAATGTTACTGTATGCCTTTCCACCCTTTCCACTAATATCCAGATTAATTCTGACAATTCAGAAGGAATTCTCTAAGATCTTTCTGGTGACTTCCTTCTAGCACAGTGAATTGTGGTTTTCCCTTCTTTTGGAAATGGCTAGGGACAACTACCACAAGTTTCTTCATAGCATAAATCTACTCACACAAGACTATGGATGTTTGATGCACTCCAACATCGGTTATCTTTAGTTGACTGCCTGGATGATAGGGTCTTAATTCCTTTTAGACACCTGTTTCCTGTGTACGTGCAACAGATACTAATGGAGACAAGAAAGCCTGCTACCAGAAAATCATATATTAGCTAATGGAAAGGTTTTTTTTAGTTGTGCCAACAACATAACCAGCAGCCATTCAGGGCTAGTAGTTCTCTGGTTTTACAATATTTGTGTGAGTTACTGTCCTATGACCTTTCTTATTCCTCTATTAGGGTTCATTTGTCATCCATTTCAGTATGTCTGCCCATGGATCCTCCTCTTTCAAGGCAGTCACATTTCAAAATGTTCTTGAAAGTGGTTTTGTATAAGAGGCCTCAAATTAATCAGTGGCCCTTCCTTGGGATCTTAAATTTTTGTTAGAGAAACTAACACTTGTTCCATTAGAACCAGCTAATCTGGCTGACTTGAGGTTCATAACATGGAAAACAGTTTTATTGATTGCTATGACCTCAGCAAGAAAGGGTATTCTGAGTTGCAAGCTCATATGGGAGTCAACCCGCCCTCATTTTCCACAAGGACAGGGTATCTTTGAGACGTAATCCTTCTTTTATGCCTGAAGTGGTATCCAAGTTTACTTTAATTCAAACTATCCATCTCCACATTTTCTTTCCTGAACCTAAAAATGAGGGAGAAAGGATACTTCATGACTTGGATGTCCACAGACAGCTCAGCTACTATCTTGACAGAACTAGATCTTTCAGATCTTCATATTTCCAAATGGTTGTCTAAGGCTATTACGTTTTGTTATACTTACCATGACAAATCTATTCCAGGCAAGGTCAAGGCTCATTCTAAAAGAACCTTGGCTTCTTTTATGGCTTTTTGAAAAAGGTTTCAATTCTAGAAGTATTCTAGAAGCTGCTACTTGCTCCTCTGTACATACATTCCTTCTCTAGGTCTAAATCATGCTTTGATAGGATGATTCTCTAGAGGCTTCTGGATCCCTCCCCTTTCCATAATAGTAGATGTTTGAATGATCACCGCTACAGCATCCATTCCCTCTCCTTCCATCCCGCTTGATTTTTAGTGTGTTTTTTTATGTCAACATGTAGACATTTATAGTTCTGTCATTCCTTGCCTTGTTCTTTCAAGGCGCAGTCTCTCTGTTTCTGCTGGCAGGAAAGCTCTGAAGGGCTTCATGCCCAAACTGATCTTTTAGTCAGCTCAACTCAAATTGTTTGACAGTGTGGGCATGTGGAAGGTGCCCTGAAGCTTTGTAAGCTGTCTTTTATATACTTAGCAGGATATAACCCATATAGCTAAGGCTACTGTAGCAGTGACCATTCAAACAACTACTGTTATGGTAAATTCAACTTACACAACTGTACTTTAAGACAGAATTTCCTTACCTTTCTTAAATAAACAACACTTTAGTTTCCTTCCACATAGTCTTCTCTTTGCTGATGTACTGTGCTTACACATGGGTCTTAAATTCCTGCACTTGCACAGTACATCAGTGCAAGAGAAAAAGTGGAGAAAAGAGCACCTCCATTGCATTTTTTTTTTTAAATTTTTTTAAAAAATTAAAAAGTTTAGAAAGGCAGCTCAAACATATGAGAAAATCAGGTAAATTTCTGTTTCTTATTTTTTCACGACATACCTGATTTTTCTCATATTTTGATGTGTCCTCAGTAGAAAGAGTTGAGAATGCTGTTATCCAGCCTATAGACACATTGATTGGACTGTCCAATCAGTGTGTTTGTTTTTGAAAACTAATGATCCTATACTTTATAATTCTGTATATATCATATTTACTAGTTAGGCCTCTTCTACCTGCTTTGTAGGACAGTACTAGGAAGTAGGTCATATGTTTTATAATTCATTGGAAGAGAAGTGTAATACTTAAGGTATTGCAGCATGCATCTATTGGGAAGGAAGATTTGAAGGGGTGGAACTTGAGTTAAGCGGATGGCCTTTTGAGTATGGTCTTCTGATGTCCATAGATAAAAGCACAAGACATAAAACTGTGAGAAGATTCAAAAGTCAAATTTACACAAGGGGTGAGGAACTCAAACAATGGGTTTAAAAATCACAAAAAAGGTTATGCGGGTAAGGCACAGAAATCCAAAATAATCACGCAGCTCTAGTCACAAAATGCTGGTATCTACCCCCAGATTAAACCATGACCTCTTCTGCTTACCTAAAATAAAATGCTACTTCTAAGCTAACCTCTCAGTTCATACTAATTGATTACATATTCATTGAAAGAATGCAATGCGAGTCATTGCTCATTTGCTCTTTGCTGTTCTAACAGATCATTCATCTTACACAGTACAATCCAGTGGTCCACTAACCTGGCCAGTGGACATGGTCTCTCAGTTTCAGTGAAGATGTCAACAACTTGTGGGTCTCAGAACCAAGGTGAAGGAACATGCACAGCATAAGTCATCTTGCATTCCTTGACTATCCTTTTCCAGTAAACAAGATGCACTATCTACCCCAAGGGCACCAGAACAATAGGACAAGGGGAGTAGCCCACCCACACATTTTCAGCTGCAAGACCATCTTGTCTCTTGGGGAAAAAAAATAAAAATTAATGGCTAGCCTGATCCAGCACTAAGCGACATAGGGAGTTACCTAGGACCCTTTGGCGGGGGGGTGTACCCTGGCCATGAGGCTTTAACAACAGCATTTTGTTTAAGGAGGACGCATGCATATTTAAACACAGTCCATACTTACACGTGGAATTTAAACTAGCTGTTCCATTCCATTGCGTGAGGTAAGTGTGTGAGCGAGTGAGATTTCTGCTCACATATGCTGCCTGATCGCATTTGTTGTTGCCTGAGTGTTTTTACTGATTCCTGCTTAATTCAGAGAGTTTTTTTATTGCTGCCCAGGTTGCCCATATTGTTGCTCACATTTGTATCTGCCCAAGTGTATTTGCCAATCATTTTGCATGTTCGTGTTTTCTTATTGCTCCCAGGGGAGGGATTCGCTGCTGCCCAAGTGTTTCCTTATTATTGCTATGTGTGTGCATTTTCTTATTATTGTGTGTTTTCTTATTATTGCTATTTGTGTATGTGTGTGTGTGTGTGTGTGTGTGTGTTTATTATTGCTGTATGTGTGACTTTTCTTATTATTGTTGCATGTGTGTTTTCTTATTATTGCTGTGTGTGTGTGTGTGTGTGTGTGTGTGTGTGTGTGTGTGTGTGTGTGTGTGTGTGTGTGTGTGTGTGTGTGTGTGTGTGTGTGTGTGTGTGAGTTTTGTTATTATTGCTGTGTGTGTTTTCTTATTATTGTTGTGTGTGCGTGTGTGTGTGTGTATGTGTGTGTGCACGCACGTGTGTGTGTTTTCTTATTCCTGTGTTTGTGTGTGTTTTCATATTATTGCTGTGTGTATGTTTTCTTATTATTGCTGTGTGTGTTTTCTTATTATTGCTGTGTGTGTGCATTTTCTTATTATTGTGTGCTTTTTCTTATTGCTGTGTGTATGTTTTATTATTGCTGTGTATGTGCATTTTCTTATTATTGTTGTGTGTTTTCTTATTACTGCTGTGTGTATGTTTTCTTATTAATGCTGTGTGTTTTCTTATTATTGCTGTGTGTGTGCATTTTCTTATTATTGTTGTGTGTGTTTTCTTATTATTGCTGTGTGCATGTGTGTGTTTTCTCATTATTGCTCTGTGTGTGTTTGTGTAAAATGCCCCATTTAGGTATACCTGGTGGTTAATGTTACTCAGGATCAAAGCCTATACCTTAGGTACAAGAACCAGGAGCCTGAATTATCTACCCACACCATCAATTGTGATTCAAGAAGATGAGTCCATAGCTCTCAACTGTTTAAAATGTGTCCTTGGTTTTGGGCATTTGTTCACCTCACCCCCCCCCCAATACATTTGGCTTTTTCCAGATTTCTTGTGCTGCAAAGTTAAGAGATTTAGTTGACTGTCAAATGTATTATAGAATGAGCTGAGAGCTTCAGGGGAAGAGAAGTTTAGTACTGCTTATACCAAGTCCATTTGCATTGTTAGTAGCACAACAGGTAGTATACTTGCTTTTGTTGAAGAAGGCAGTGGGTTCTACTCCCACAGTATGCAGATATATTGCTGATACTATACTGTGTTGTGCTTTAAAAGGAGTGGATGCTGTAGTCCTGTGAATGTCCTGCTTTGGAGGAGTTACCTAGTAACTATGAACCTGTTATCAGTTTGCCATCCATTCCCTTTTGCAATATTACTAGGCTATCATTTTTTTAATGTAACATAGGCAATTTATTCTTCAAGGGCAACAGGCACTTTATTTGTAAATGAAACAATGAAATATAAAGTTGTTTGCTAGCAGCAACCTCTTCATTAATTACAAATCCCTTTAATGTGGAATTATTTAGCTGACTTTTACTTCTGCAGGGAATCTGCATATTTACTGGTGTTGGTGGATTGTAATGACAGAAGTTTGAGTGGCCTTTTGTGGTTGAAATATTCTGAAATGGGTAGTTTTGTCATTATTGGTTCATACGTTTAGTTTCATTTCTTACTAGAAAACTGTTTGAAACTACAAATTTAAAACACATTCTAACAACTGGCGCTGTATTATACAAGGAATATAATTTAATACAATCAGGAAGGTAAATCAAATAATGCATATATGTATGCATGGCCCTAAAAATGTGTAAGGAACCTATGGTTTGAAAACACCCCAGAGGTAAGCTTAGCCCTCCACTGTCAAGATACAAAATTAATGTGGGTTTTCATGCCGTTTCAATGAATGTGAGTTTCAAGGGCAGAGAAGTTTACTGCTTATGCTAAGTCTGTTTTCATTGTGAGACTGTATTGTTTGTTTAGCAAATGGCTAGCAGGATTTTTGCTATTTTATTTCAATATCTGTAATCATTGTAGAAGTAAATAAGAAAACTGTATGCATGCTGACAGGTTTGAACAGTGTTCATGGTAACTGAGGAAAAATAGCCAAGTAATGGAACACTGGAGTTGCTGTGGAGGGGGCTGCTGCAGCGGTAGGGGGTTGCTGCAGGACAAGCTGCTCTGGGGGGCTCAATCTACTACCCTGCCTAGGGCCCCATTTAACCATGATCCAGCTCTGATATTTTGCGCTGTTATTTACTATAAATAATCAGAAGTTGGAATGAAACAATGAATTGTCAGTTGTAAAAAATATAAGCACTTTCATTCTGACAATAAAGGAAAGAAAGCACATATTATATTTTATAACTGACACTTTGTTGTTTCATTCCAACTTGTGATTTAATAATTAATAATAATTAATAACAGTCATATTGTTGAACATGTCAGTGCAGTTCTGTGAATTGTGAACCTCAACTGAAGTGGCAGCAGCCCACCCAGGTACATTCTGGGCAGTCATTTATGAAGTAACAGCAGTGATGATGATGATGATGATAAAATAGGACTTAATGCAGACAAGAATCTGGAATAACTTTGCTGTTACTGTGTTTACAGAAGTTAATGCAGTTTCTTCCTTGCCTTAACTCATTTTTTTTCATTAATGAAATTTGACCCCAGTTATGCTAGATGTTTAAAGTCGTGCCAGAAACATTAAATTATTTAAAAGAACAACAAAAATTCTGTGTGATTTTTATTCTGCTTATAAAAACATTATTAAAGCTGCTTGCCTGACTTTAAGCCTTCAGTTATTTATTTATTATTGTTATTTTTCAAGTTGCCCAGTTTATGTTGCACTTTTTTTTATTTAATTGAACAAATTAAAAAAAATGCAACAGGTCGAGCTTGAAAGTCGTAAACAGGTTTTGCTAACAGTTCTTATTTAAACTTCAAAACCTCATAGCTCAAGGGATAAAGCCAAAAACTTAACGGGTTGGGATAAAGATCAAAGGTCCAGAATCAGGGACAGATTTTAAATATAGCATTGTTCTTATATGCTTTGTTGCTAGAATAACATGTTTTGCATTAGCCTGCATTTTCTGAAGGATATGAAGTCTAGAAGTCTGAAACTCAAGTGTCTATCATTACTTAAGTTTTGCATTCCTCATAAATTTGCCAGAAAATCACACATATTATGAGGAACAGACCAAAGATATGACACAGAATCAGGGACAGTCAAGCACATGCTCTGATCACTCAACCTCTTAGGGCAAGAATCAGGAGAAAGAGTGTGAAAAGTTCAAAATCATGGGCAAATTTTAAGCTTTACTCTTGTTACTAAAGCAATGGATGAAGGTAAAACAGTTCACACCACATTACCTTGATCTGGCCAAGCCTTTTGACACAATCCCCTACTCAGGTATAGTACAAAAGATGAATAATTTAGGAGCAAACACTTACATTAATAGCTGGATTGCCAACTTGCTCACAGGATGCAGAAGATCAAAATTGGAGACGTTACCTCTAGACAGAGACCAGTCACCAATGGAGTCCCCCAGGGCTCAGTGCTGAGACTTTTTCTGTTTGCCATATACATCTCAAAAGTAAAAGAAAATACCAAAGGGCTTTGGCCGACTAAGTTTGAGATGACTGCAAGCTAGGCACAGTTATTGAATCACCAAATGACTTGATCATCATGCAACAAAGTTTGTCCAAAACAATAACTGGTGCCAGAATCATGAATTGAAACTAAACTCCAAAAAAGACATTCTTGTATCCTTTGAGAAGTCATCTACTCCAGGGAACTGCTAAGTTGACAATACCTCCCTGAGAACTGACCCAGTTGTTTGGCATGTGGGAACTTGTGTGTACAATGACCTAACTTTTGACCAACATGTGCCCAGAGTCATAAGAAAGTCTTTCTATATTGCACAGCTTATAAACAAATAGATTGTGACTAGATCTAGAGATGTTACTGTCCCCTTTACAAAGCCCTCATTAGGTCAATTAATTTGTGTAATGCCCACTGTAGCATGTATCTGTCCAGACACATGCAACAATTGGAATACCCACAGATATATCTTACTAAAAGGATACAATACCTAAACAAAAGGTCTTGCATGGACCACCTCAAAGATTTATAACTATACTCAGTATCCTACAGAGTGCTTAGAGGTGACCTGTGTCTAGCATACAAGGCATCCTTCAACCTAATACTGATGGATCTACTGAACATCAGCAAGTCAAACAGCATCAGAAATAATCAGTCCAGGTATCTAAACTGAATGTTGTGGAGAGATAGATATATATCACAGAGGCTACCACTGTTCCAGAACAGAATATCCATTCAAAAGTAAAGCAAAGCCCATCCCTGTCCATATTCAAATGCAACTTGGATCTAAGGATGGGTAATAGAAAATGTACTCCAGGATTACCCCTTGTGCCACTAATGGAAAGAGGCAGTTCCTAAATGGTGCATCCTTACATGGGTCCCCTCAAATTATCTATGGTATGATCACAGTTATTCTCACTGGGACTAATATACAATTATCAGCCGTGTGATAGGTAAGACCAATCAGGAAATGTTAATTCAAGCACCAAAAGGGAAATTGGCTAAGCTTAAAATGTCCTCCAAATGCCCTTTTAGATCATTAAGTGCCCCTCTCACCCTCTGCACCCCCCCAGCTTCCAGTGCTTCTGATCTCCCCCTATAAGGCACTCATTCTGATTGTGCAGTCATGGGTTTGTGATAATATCCAGATAAAACATTAGAAATCAGAGGGTATCACCCACTCTAGTCCTAACCAATTTCCCAATTTGTGTGATTTGCCTTACTGATGATGAATATAACTATAATAAAATCATTCAGCTTTTCAAAAAACTGCAAAACACCACCATCAAAATATGTTGCAAAAATGATGTGTACTTGTTTTATGTCCCTCCCCTCAAAAAGCACAACAGAACATTTGCAGTTTGATCAGATATTTGATTTGATACTTTACATGGCAGGTATGGATAACAGTTGTATGAGATAATTCAAGTTTGTCAAAGTATAAATTCATACTTCAACTCTTGTTTACACAAAGTGCTGCATATGTCTTCATAATGCCTTAGATACACCATTATTTCATCATCAGTAATCTTTATATATCTTAACTTTAACCTTCACAAAATAGATTGTTACTCAAATAATATCAGGTCAGATGCTTTACCAGTCTGTCCATACTAATTGCTTAAGCCATTAAAGCTAGCCTCCTAACCTTGTCTTACTCTTTCATCACTAACCTCAAATTATCTCATAATTTGGATTATCAACCAATCATCCATATTACTAAGCAGTTTGAATAATTGGTAATTATATCCAAGGCTATGAGCAACTTATCAGAAAACTAATTTGCCCACCAGGTTGCATTCTCTCCTGTGCATCAATGGTGGCCTGTTCTTTTCCAGTACTTAAATATTTTATTCCTCAATATACTTGCCCACAAATGGCACCACATTGCTCCATCTTTTACCTTACCCTGTCTCTGACCACTACCATCAAAAGCATACCATTCATTTTCCCTTTTAATTCCCTTTTTTATATGCAGTTTTCAAACTACATACGTGCTCTTTTTTTTCATATCTATCACACTGTTTGGTCTTTTTTAATCCATAATGACCCCCCCCAATAGAATACCCTGCAGTAATAACTAAATGTGCAAATTAAGCAAACCCAACCTAGCATCCAGAAAATGAACTCCACCTAGCTTGGCTTGGTCCATGACTTTTAGGTGATAATACCTGAAGACCATCACCCCCACCACATAGACACATACACCCACACACAAATGCGCTTCTCTTACCATTGAGGATTTCCCCATACTATCTTAGAAGTAATGTGAACTTAGGTAATTTCAAGACCAGGGAACATGCTTTTCAGATAAAGGATATATTTCTGCATTGCTAAAGAACAAGTGCATTAGCACTTCTTGAAAAACATTGCCTCCATTCGCCAAAACATTACTTCCAGGTGCTGCTTTATTTTGGGCCTGTGATGGAATTTGTATCTGTTATGCCTTGCCATTCTATATGCCTAAACACAGTAAGTCATTTACCGGAAAGTGCTCTAGGGTCTCCCTGAAATGGGGTATTTGTGTTTAGTCGACTTAATTGAATAACCAATAAAAGAAAAAAAAATTCATACTGCAACTTCCCTTTTTTATGAGATATCTACAATACATAATCCGTAATGTAAGCATGCAGTGACTATAGTCCATGTTAATCATGCATCCTCATATGTAGCATGTCCTGCAGTGTTTTACTTGTACTAATTATGCTTTGAGTGCATGCATGACTTGTGATAGTTAAACTTTGCCTTTCTTCATTAGGGAGATCAGCTGACTTTGGTCTCTTAATGATACCCTTGATGAGCCTTTAGTATCTTGACTGACAATCCAACCAGGTTAACTAGTGCTGTAAGTGTAAGGCCTCTTGTTATACCAGCTCTTCATGTAATTATATCCTATAAGAAATATGTAGCAGTTTTCATATTGCTTTTCTAGCTTTTCCTGATGTAAAATAAAGCTTTTTGCATTTATTTAAAAAATATTACATACAGATGTCAATTATTCATAATATCATTTAGCATTTGTTACTTCTACATTTTACAGTCTGAATTAGTCAACAAAAACAATTCACTGTAGACATCAATTGCTGTCAAGTTTCATCTGACACCTGTAATGACCTCATGAACAGCCAATGCCATCTACATACTTTGTTGGCAAGTAGGGAACTGAAGGAGTTGCCATTCTTCTTCTGTATCCCCCCTCTCTCTTTTTCACACACACACACACACACACACACACACACACACACACACACACACACGAACACTCACACACCCCCCACGCACACACACACATGCACACAGTTTAGAATTACCACTCTCCTGAACACGGAAAGCCTGACTCCAAAGACTTTCTCTCGGTGTAAGTGACTTAATCCAGTGTTTTATAGATAGACCTTATACCACAGTAAGTCACTTTTATTAAGAGAAAGTGTTTTGGAATCTGGCCCTAGAATTATAACTTGGACTACCAACATTGAATAGTTTCTGCCAATAATTAATAAAAAAAAAGGTTGCATGAAAAAAAATGTCACCATATATGCTAATCTGACTACATTTTCTAGCAATATTTTTTTAAAAAAAAACTAGATTTTCATGTATGTGTGCGTCTGTGTTTGTACAGGGTGTGTGCAAGCTATAAGTAGAATTATTCATTTATTCATTCAGAAGGTAATGTGCCACAGACAGATACGCTGTCAGTCACATTCTTTAATCGGTAGATCACAATATCACCTCTTCAAGAATGGAAAGGACTGCTGGAACTTAGGGGGAGGAGATGAATCTAATATTGACAAAATATACCATGGTAAGTCTGAGTATATTGTATTGCACATTGAATGTTCCTGAAAAAGCAGAGGCAGGTAAAAATGGATGTTTCTATGATCTACCCACTATTAGTTTCTAACACGCTTTGAAAGAAAAATAATTATTTCAGCAGACTATGAAGAGTACCTGGTGGATCTCAAGGCATGTCTCACATTCACATTTTCCTACAAAATGCACAGCAAGGACAGCATTATTCCATGAAATATACCACACTGTTACTGTTTTTTTCTCACACCCATTCCTGATGAGCAAAGTAAATCTACCAGCTATGATTATAACAGTCTTGTTAACTCAAATAACCAGTGAAAGCTATAATTTCCTAAAATACTGAAATGCACTTAATCAGCTGAAATCTGCCTGGCTAATGGCTAAAACAAGAAAATGCATATCGCTTGTTAGTAATTTTTGAGATCTTGCAAAGACTAAGATAACTTTTCTTCAAAGGCAAACTGCTCTCTTTAATAGTGTAGAAGGATAAAATGCTGTCTGTATTGAGATCAAACAATGTATCAAGAAAAAACAAGTTACTGTAAAGTCATTCAGTAACTGGCCAGTGCACTTATCTCTACTTTTTTAATTGCTGCCCTTGGTAGCTCCTGACTTGTTCCATAATATACTGTGTGGACTTCTTATTAATTTCCATTGGCAATACCCAGAGACAGTCTAGTCATGGAAAAGCCAGACATGGGTGCTCACCACAAATTTCATTGCAGTAGTTAAGAAAGCTCATAACCACGTCCTAAATCTATAGTTCCTGCATCATGGTATCATCACAGGAAAGGTGTGGCCTTTACTGAGATTGGTTCATCCACACTTTTAACTGATCCTAAAAGTAAAGCCTGATTGACTAAATAAATGCTTTAGGCTTGAATAGCTCCTGCATAGACCATACTTTTACCATATAGTATTACTAATATGCACATCAGAGCTAGTAAATACTTTTACCATATAGTATTATTAATATACACATCAGAGCTAGTAAACTGACAATATAAACATTGGCTCTAGGTGAATTGGTCACATTAACTAACCTCATCCCCATGTAAAAATGTGAAAAAGGGGTTGATGAAGTTCATAATGACATAGTAGCTTAGTTCATTATTTTTGAGTCTGGTAGTATCTTTTAATTCACGGGCGGCCACGGTGGTGCAGTGGTTAGCATTGCCACCTCACAACAAGAGGTTCTCCGGTTCGATCATCGGCTGGGGTGCCTTCTGTGCGGAGTCTGCATGTCCTCCCTGTGCTCGCGTGGGTTTTCTCCGGGTGCTCCAGTTTCCTCCCACATCCCAAAGACATGCTACAGGTGGATTGGACACTCGAAATTTGGCCCTAGGTGTGCGTGTGTGTGTGCCTTCTGTGGAAGGTTGGGCACCGGGCTGGCAACTCGACACTGTAAAACTCCACTGCCAATCAATGTGCGGACATGGTGATCTGCTGTGGCGACCCCTAACCGGGAAAAAGCCAGAAGAAGAAGTATCTTTTAATTCACAATTTAAGTACCAGTACATGTCAGGTTTTAAATGATGTCTTCTGGCCTGTTCTGTGGTCTGCAGCCATAGCTGTGTTGCATGTACTTTCAGAACTTTTTTCTGTTGCTTATTATAATCATGGTTTTGATTACTGTATTTTCAAGTATCAGTTAGGAAATGCTAACAGATAATACAGGTGTATGTCTGTGATACCTAAAAATAGATTCCAATATGCAACAGTAGTGTAAATAATTTTAAATGTTAAATAAATGCATGTGTTGAACATCTCATTGATAAAATGGTATCCCAATACTTGCTTTCAAACATTCCAAGTTATGCAGCTGTTTATCAGGAATATCATTGTCTCTTCTACGTATATATATATATATATATATATATATATATATATATATATATATAAATGAGGAAGACACAGTGGTTTTGCTAGACAGATGTAACCCATTCAGCCATATTGCTGTAGGTGCAACAATAATGGATGCAGGTAATCCAACACAATGAGACTTTTTGGCTTTTTTCTGCAGTACTTTCTTTATCTGGCACTGCTTAGTGCTTCTGTATTTCTAGAAGTATCTACAGTTAATAAAATATGCTTAAAATTACTATATAGCTTAGCTCTTGTCTTCAGTTCTACTTGTCAAAACTGCAACAGAAAGATTACAGTGGACTCAGAGAGTATTATCCACTCTAGTGTTCACCAGTTGACTAATTTGTTTGACTTGCCTTACTGATAATATTACTATAATAAAAACATTCAACTGTTTAAAAAAAATGGAATGGATGGAAAACATCACCATCAAAATACTTTGAAAAAAAAAGGATTTGTACTGCTTTTATGGCCCCACCCAAAAAAAAAAAAAAACAAATGCACCAAAATTTGCAGGTTGATCAGATCAGATATGTTTTTCCAAGGTTTAAAGCATGCTACAACTCATGATTTCATAAAGTTCTGCATATGCATTCACATGTATGCCCCCAACCAATTCAGTCATGCCACTCTAATGCCTTCTGTGGTTGTGTTAAAATATGGCAGACAAATCTTATGAGAAAGAAGCCAGAGTAAGTTGTCTGTCTGATGATATCCTCTTACAATCTGTTCTTCCCTTTCTGCAGTGGTGAAATCCTGGATCCTCACCACCATATAACTAGCCCCTTACTTCCAGGCCTACCTGTCATTCACTTACTTAAGAGAGGGGGGAGGTCAGGACAGTGTAGTCTGTTCCCAAATTTCCCTTAACAGTTCTGAGTACAAATCATTCACATACGTAAGGTAATAAAAAGTACTACTTATGTGATTATTTGGTTTATCCAGGAATTTATTTTGCTGTTTAGTGCTATGCATACAAGTTCTTGCAAGACACACACTACATTAGAGCCAGGTGATGCTGTATAGTGCTGAAAACAGGATATATATATATATATATATATATATATATATATATATATATATATATATATATATATATATATATATGTGTGTGTGTGTGTGTGTGTGTGTGTGTGTGTGTGTGTGTGTGTGTGTGTGTGTGTGTGTAACAGCAAGATCCTTCTGTTACATGGCTGATATTCTAGCTATAACATAAACATGACTTACATTTGATATATAGAAATCTGACGTCATTCCACTTGGATACTCCATTCTCATAACAGATAATGTACACAAAGATGTTTCTTCTGGAGCCATAACCTTATATGTTTTATAACTGAGAAACAAAAAAATTATAACAGTTAAGTTAGAGGTACATTTAGAGCTGATGTCTTGATGAATGCCACCTGTGTATACATCCCTCCAAAGCTCTGCATAGGATTTAGTGTAAGTCTGCAAGAAAACATAAAATGTGTTACAAAGCTCACAGTTTTTAGTCATAGATGCAGAATGCCTGATTTTAGGGGTACCAAAGATGACCTCTGATAGATCCAGATGCCCTTGAGATGTTAGGTATCCATTATGATTATATTTGCTCTGCAAAGTACCAGCTGCATGAGCCATTCCCACTCAGAGGCTGGCATATCAGTGCACTGCCATGCACAGCCATTCAATCACTCAAGTCCTGTCTAATATTAGATAATCAGTATGTGATTGTACAATGGATAACAGCTTGTTTTAAAGTGCAGAAAAACAAAAAATGCAGGCCAAAACACTTCAAAACTCAAGAATCTTTGTCCTGCATTTTTTGTTTTTCTACAGTTTGTGGTGTTGGTTTGACTTTTTACTTTGTTTTAAAGTGCACCATACTAAACATGCTAAAACTGGAACGTGACCCTAAGATCTGCACCTTACATCAGAATGGCAGTGAATATGGACTTTTTCCTATTTTCTCATGGAGTCTTCCCAAAATCTACAGAAATATTTAAAGAAAAGTTAAAAAACTTGTCTGGGCATGTTCACAAACATGCTCTATAGCTGTGATACCTCTGCTTTAGACAGGATGCTACAAATCAAAACATAGCACTGCAAGACACTAGGGATAGGCATTCACCCTGACCAATCTGCCATTTTCTCTTTGTATGTCTGAGTTAAAGAAGAGAACATAAATCTGCTCTATATGTCATGAATTAGACTGGTCACTGTGTTTTTGTCACAGATGTGTACCACCTTTAAAATGGAACATCTGCATTGTGAAAAAAGTATGTCCTATTTCTGTAACATAATACTACATGAGAATTAATCAGCTGTAACAGGTAAGAATGCTGTCTCTCCCAATAAACTGCTTGCTGAAAACTTTAGCAAGCGGGAGGCTTCCCTGCTTCCCCCACAGCACCCTCCTTACTAAATATACAGTTCCAGGGTCCTCTTTCATAGACATTTCTGACATTTGGTACTGAGAGGTTGTTTTGTTCTATAAAAAGCAATAAATGTTTATTCCACTACTCAGCTTGTTAACCACAAACCAAATAAATTGAGTAACCACACTAATGAGGTGAGGTGCAACAGGATAATTCCAGACAAATATGTTTTATTAAGATTAAGCTCTTTTGTCTGTATAGAAGTCAAATCAGACTTCATCACAATCTGTTAAAATATCACTAAATGCTCTACTTAAACCAGTTCAAATGATCACGACTGCTATATTCAATAATACATTTTACAAAACATTAACAAAATATCCCAGTGAACTGCTCTGCATTTAAATATCTATCTATCTGTCTATCTATACACACACTCACTCACACACACACACACACACACACACACACACACACACACACACACACACACACACACACACATGTTTGCCATCAAAATCTCGCAACACATTTGTGCGAGTGATTACTTACCAGAATTAAAACATTGTAAAATCAAAATTCTAACTCATCACACCAAATGTGGCAATTTAGAAAGTTGACAGTCAATAATGTCAACTTTATCAAATTTACCTGGACTACCAGTTAATTCCTACTAACATTTTGCAGGTGGGCAAGCCTCCCTGCATCCTCCCTAACCCCTGTTAATTATATGTACAAACTCCGAGATTACACTATAGTGAGGGAAAGGATAAATCTCCTGATCCCCACTGCAGTGTGCTCTCCATTCAAAATGACAAATCCACAACAGCAAATGCTAGAGTGTATTTGCTGTCGCGGATTCAAATATTTACAAATTGATGTTATAAAACCTTGAAACAGTGACATTCAACCTTCCAAGATTCGCGTAACTGTCCTGCAAGATTTTGATGGTAAACCATTTATATATATATATATATATATATATATATATATATATATATATATATATATATATATATATATATATATATAAAATATAGTTACTCATGAACATAAATAACGCTAAACTGCAAAACTGTATGTAGAAAACTCCTTTAAGTTACATTGAAATGTATTGTAATGATAAAAACATTATAAAGTAATAGAAAATGTATACAAATAAAAATATTCTATTTTTAAGTGTTTGTTTTGATGACATGAATAGCCTTTGGTTAGGTCACAGAAAGAAGATCTGTGCCTGTTATCAAAAGTTAAATGTCTGTGTCTCTATAGCATATACAGTACATAAATTACTCTCCTAAGCACCATGCATCACCATGCATAGCAAAACATCCTTTTGTAATCAAAGACATAAGCATATCAATATAACAATCCTAACAGATGTAGTTGTACCTAATACCTGAGTAATGTGCTTTGTGAAAAGTGACCTTAATATTTTTTTACAATGGTGTACGTAAAAAGATACTGTCAGAAGATATTAAATGATTTCTGGAAAAAAGTTAAAATGATTGTTAGGTGAAAGAAAAAGTCATTGTTTCTTAGTTATCTGAAAATAGTCACCTGAATGATGCTACCAACAGTAATCTGCTATTAAAGTGAATTTTGCAGTGAATGCATGCATTTGAGGTAATAGGATCACAAAAGGACATTTGTTTAGGACATGTGTTTTATGTGGGGGGTAGGCTGTCTGCTCCCCAGCGGGGAACTGTACCCTCATCAAAACATGCTGTTTATTATGACATAACCATTAGTCAAAGAAAAGGAAAACACATTTTTTTCAGAATGATCAAATGATTGTCTTTTTCCTTTTTATGGTGATTTGTGAATGTAAATACTTTCCAATTAAGTATTTAGACTCCTTGAAGTCTTTCCAGCTGAAGCGCTAGAAACAATAAATCAGTTTGTTGTGGATTTCTGGCTTGGTTGTTTTTTTTTTTTTTTTTTTTTTTTTTTTGCTATACGGTGTTGCTGTGTTGTGGATTATATATTTAAATTTGGCTAATTCAAGAGCTTATGTTTAGGATGAAGGTATGCAATCCTATATACAAGTAACTGAAAATGCCATCAGATAATCACGTCTTAATACAACAGAATGGTTGAAGGTCAATAAATGTATATGTTGTAAGGAAAATGGAAGGAGGCATGAGGGACTAACCTAGAACTCCCATTGGGTGAATAATGTGCAATGCATTTGTCATGATGTTTTTTTCTGTGGTATGTCATAGTTTTATAGTTTGTGGCTCAGTGATTTGCTAGTAATACATAGAGTTCTGCAAGCCTTTTTAAGGGTATACATGACTTAAAGCATTCTTTCTGAGCAGACTATCTGTACAATCTCTACACCTTTGTCTGGAAGTGGTCTCAGTTTTCTGAAGTATAAGCCAAATACGGACAGAAAAAACTATTAAGTAGTAGTGCATTACACTGAAAGGTTGTTGAAGGAAGTAATCAGAATGGCTGATACTTGTGAAGGAAGCAGATGTTTTCATTAGAGTTTTAATAAGAGGTCAACCACCATATGTTATAGTTGTTTCTGCAATACAGATCATTAATACTAAGATAAACATCACCTCCAGTGTGTCACGTATACCAAGACAGACTGCCAGTTATTATAAGATGAAAACCCTAAACCTGAAGACATGTTCGGTCACTGTGCTGACTCAATGTTTGACACAACCCTTACTAACCTAAGACTAGTCTGGCTGCTAGATTTAAGTACAATAGCAAATAAACACAGGTGCTGTTGAATGTTCTTTCGGTGTTTTTTTCTATATGCGTCAATCTGCACTTTGTTCTTTTATCTTACATAACCACAACCATCTATAGAACAATTCAAGAGATTAACAATCCAAAATGATTTCATAAAGACATATGAAAGGGAAATTTGAATAAAAGCATCTCCTGTGATGAGAATTTTTAACCTCTCCCTTCTTCAAACACATAAAAGAATTCAAATATAACCTCAGAACCATGGTTATAGCATGGACTTTTTGAATTGTACATCCGCATTCTGAACATAGATCATTCTACCACATGTATTGTGCCCTCAACCCCAAATAATGCATGTGTCTAGATATTCTTCATTTTTGTTATTGTAAAAATAAATAAATAAAAATACATCCAATCATTCTGTATGAAAAAGATCCATCTAAGAAAAAACATGATAAACTTTGATAAATATTAAAATGCTTTTATTTGAATTCTAGAACACACATCAGTGCACAAAATAAAGACATTTGGAAAAGTATAGACAATGGCATATGCCTGTCTAGACCCATGTATCATGTGTCCAAGAAGATGATAAAAGAGCAGCTTTTGATCATGCCATTACACTAAATACAATTCTATTAGGATGACTGACCTTTCTCCGTCAAAGAATGGATTTGTAGAAACATATCATTCAAAACTTTAAAAGCATTTTGTTTGCATTGTTAGATTATTCCTAAACTGTGCAAGTATAATACCTCTCAGAATGGATCTATCTGTTTTTCTTAAACCTTTGATCTAAAAGTGCTGGCATAATGTGAACATGTTTTATGCATGCTGAGAGTAATACTAGGCCTTCTTTTATTAATGTCTCTGATGTGTTCTAAAATACAAGTTCTCAGTGTGCTCTGTGTTTTATCCCTCCAGATGAATTACTCTCTCACTTTCTCTATATTACATTTATATACAACGTATGTATATTTTATATACATATGTGTGTGCGTGTGTGTGTGTGTGTGTGTGTGTGTGTGTGTGTGTGTGTGTGTGTGTGTGTATGTGTGTGTGTGTGTGTGTGTGTGTGTGTGTGTGTGTGTGTGTGTGTGTGTGTGTGTGTGTGTGTGTGTGTGTGTGTGTGTGTGTGTGTGTGTGTGTGTGTGCGTGTGTGTGTGTGTGTGTGTGTGTGCGTGTGTGTGTGTGTGTGTGTGTGTGTGCGCAGCGTGTGTGTGTGTGTGTGTGCGTGCACGCGTGTGTGTGTGTGTGTGTGTGCGTGTGTGTGTGTGTGTGTGTGTGTGTGTGTGTGTGTGTGTGTGTGTGTGTGTGTGTGTGTGTGTGTGTGTGTGTGTGTGTGTGTGTGTGTGTGTGTGTGTGTGTGTGTGTGTGTGTGTGTGTGTGTGTGTGTGTGTGTGTGTGTATGTGTGTGTGTGTGTGTGTGTGTGTGTGTGTGTGTGTGTGTGTGTGTGTGTGTGTGTGTGTGTATGCATGTATATATGTATGTACCCCATGGAAGTTCTGTACCTTATCAGCACTTGCTAATATCAATGAATGGGCATCAAATTCAACTTTTGTGCTACATTTACTAAGCAGTGAGCAAAGAACCATGTCATATGACAGGGTCTGTTTTCACAATTATGGTCTCTTACACACACACACACACACACACACACACACACACACACACACACGCGTGTGTGTATATATTTTTTTCTGGTACTTAGTGTTTATTAGAATTTTTAGTGTTAATGATATAAAATGCTTCCAGTGATAGTTATTTGAATATTGAGTATTTTTGGAAGCAAGTTATTAATAGTGATATGGAATGCAATGCTGCTCATTATAATTTTTTTACAATGTAGCATTGAAATGTCTTCCTCATTGCTAGTGCAGAAAATATTATTTAGCTATATTAATTTTTGTTTAAAATGTTAAGTTTTAAAGGTATGAAAACAAATCCATACTTCCGAAAACATAGCAATTCTGACAAAAGAAAATCCTTCGTTTCTTGTAGAAATGTGTAGTCATTTCTGTGCAGGATCAAGGAATTCTTTAACAAAAGGCTTTGACAGCTGCCAGAGAAAACAAGACTCATTTACCATGTTTCAACTCATATGACTGTTTTATAAGAAGAAATATAAGTTTCTGCATTTGCACGTTGTGGGAAACAGACAAGAAAAGTCTTGTTATATGATGACATTTTCAAGAAAAATATACTTTCTTTCTTATTATTTAAAAAATACCACAGAGAGTAAATAAAATTCATCTTGGATAAACTAATCTAAAGTAACTGTTACTCTGTAGAAATTTAAGAGAGGCATATTATTCATTAACTGTTTGATGGTGTCATACGTGCTTTCACCAATGCCTTGATGATT
Organism: Protopterus annectens; assembly: GCF_019279795.1. Taxonomy (NCBI): domain Eukaryota; kingdom Metazoa; phylum Chordata; order Ceratodontiformes; family Protopteridae; genus Protopterus; species Protopterus annectens. The sequence goes on from NC_056742.1 coordinate 164,456,430, forward strand.
TATGTGATGATATGACAAGTACACTAGTGTGTGAAAAATGTGTGTAATCATACCAGTGCCACTTTAATATAGAGTCATATGCACGCTTTGTCACGTAGAGTCAACTCTTTTATTTTCACATTCACAAAAATTTAATACATTAGCTCATAAATAAAGCCATGTAACAATAAGATTTAGTAGATGAAATAGACTAATCTTCAAAACGTGCGGAAAACTGTTTTAACATTTTAGGAACTGTTGTTTAATGCTACTAAACCTCTGGTTTTAAAAAAGTGACATTTCGTTGTTTTACCTCTTTGCTCTGTGCTTAAATAGGAATTCATGTATGCCTTAGAACTAATACAACTCTATGCACACAACACAGGAAGACTGTAGATCCCTAGAAGAATCACTTTATCTCTTAGAGACAGACCATATATCATTCTGTTATTTATAGTACAGTCTAACATGGGTATTATGACTTACTATTTATTTTTGTAGATCATTATTGATTTTTGCATTCCGATGCTTCTGTAGCAAACAAAATGCTGAGAAGCTAAATCCTGAGATTTTACATCATAACAGTTCAAGTTAAATCTACAATAAAATGCAAATCTTAATAATGTTGATTACATAGCTTTAGATAGCATGCCCATTATTTATTGTCAGTGAGACTACAGCACACAGCAGTATGTGCTAAAGTGGAAGAAACAGACACTGGAACGTGGTGTCCTTTCTGTACACTTGGCCATCTAGAACAGACATTGCTCTGTTCAAACTTTGCTTTCAAGTCCTGAGGTGTTACTGCTTTAACTGGAAGTGCAATTTCAAGTCCGTTCAGCCTATGACTTGTTCTGCTACATTATATGAATTATGAATAATAACCTGTTGACTGAAAGGAAAACAGACAAGCTGTCTGCTTCTGCTATTAGAATATTTCCTATATGACACAAGATATTTGTGAAATTGTTTTCTAAAGAGATTTGACTGCTAAACATATAATCTGAGTTGCAACCCAGGGCCAAGCAAACAGAAGCCACATCACTAGCAGGTGTAGCTGAAACATTTAAGAACACATAAAAATGTTTAAGCATATGCAATTTATGCTTAAATATCTTAATGACATCTTAAGACTGTCGGCTCAGTAAAGCCGATCATTATTGAATTTTCTGTATTGTTTACACAAATCTATTATTAAAACTTTTACTGTGATTTCAGAAGATTCAATCTGTGCTAAGATCTCAGGAAATCTTAATGTATCTTTTCACACTAGGTCAACAATGCCATTAAGTTATTTGCATCATTACCTGTTATAGTTAGCAACACACTACTCTCAGTTCATACCAGAGAAGGTTCTTAATACACAGATATGTATCACGTAATACTATATTTCAAAAGTTTTATTTGTTTTCAGTAATGACCCTGCCATGTGACATGGCTGTTTGCTCACTGATTAACAACAGTGGAGCAAAAGTTGAATTTGATGCCCACTTATTGATATAAATCTCCTGGTTAAAATTTCTAAACCACTTTTCATGACATACATCTGTACTTAAGATAAACTGCATCCATAGACTGAAGGTTCTTCATTGGTGTTTAGTGGTAACAGACACTCGCAAGCATATCTCAGTTAAACCAAGAAAAAACAGAAGTAACTTCACAGTGTAGCAGAAAGAAAACAGAAATCCACAGAATAAAAAAGAATGCAACTTCTCTAGCTTGCTTCCAGTTCCACTTCTAATTCTAATCCCTTATTCAATACCCATATGTCACTGCTAGGACATTGTTATCTATCCACTAAACTTTACTTTTCTCTTTACACCTCTACTCTTACTTTATACTTAAGCTGCTTACTTAACCTGTTATCCAATTTCCTATCTCTGTCTCTTCTCCTGCTACTATACTCACTACTATTTCTAATCTTTGCTCTCTTTGTTGCTATACTCCCTACTGTGGGTAACTTGCTCACAACTCAACTGTCTAAAGCAAAACATACAACCACTACTAACAGTGTTCACCATTATGTAATGCCTCAACTTAAAACTATAAAAGATGTGTTCAGTCTATGTACATATGTTAAATCTTACGCTGCAATGCTATGTTACTAGTCAATGTTAAGTTTGGTACTATCTATGTATATCTGAAAGCTTCTCTATACACCTTATACTTTGCTTAAAGTTTAACTGTGGAGCTTTTTTCCTCGTGCCTCCACTGAAAATGGACATGCATCCAGTCAGACTTTCCAGGACAACAAATGTAAAACAAAATAAATAAATAAACTTACTTTACTGAAGCTTTGTTTGACTGATTTCATCTTAAAAAGCAAGACTTTTTAATAAAATAACAAAGCTCTAAGAGACAGGCACTCCATTTTAATTATGCAATGATCGTGTGCTAAAAAAATCATGTAATAAACACATTAGGTGGTTAAAAGTCATATGCCATCTATAAACAACAAAATTATATACAATGGCTGACATTTTTTTTTTTTGGTTAAACAGAAGTAAATACTGCAACATCAATATAATTATTTATCTTCTTACTGCCTTCATTTTAAGAACACAAGCAAGACTGATAAATTAATTTAAACCTGCGGAATGTTGGGCTTTAAGTCTAAATTGCCAGCAGAGGTCATTGTATTCCAAAGGGTTTTCCCAACTTTCCCTGCCCAAAGCCATGTTAATTTTTTCTAGCACTATGAAAGTGAACTTGGAAAACATCATGAAGCAACCAGCATGTTTACTTAATGCATTATTAGTTGAACCCTTTCTGATGTAAACATGATTATATATTCTTTCCCTTATGTTGCGTTCAGTTTTGCCAATGCAAAATGAGTCACGTGTTGAACAATTAGTTAACTATATAAGTGTCTAGTCTCACAATGTGACCTGACCTGTTCAAATGTTAATCTGTGAAGCTTCAATATTTCACTACACCCACTGACATTAATAAAACCACATAAATTGCAATGACCACATTTCCTGGTCCCAGCCAGCTTTATACCAGTTTTTAAACTGTTCTCGGTCTAAAAATCCAGTAAAATTTTGCTGTTAGCCCCTGTCATGTGAAGAAATCCAGGGGCAGTACCTAATGTCTCGCTAGTGTTGTCAAAATGATCAATAGCTTTCCAGTTAGTATGCATTTTTTGATGCCATACATATTGTTGCTGTAATTTAATGTCGTAAATCTCTAGAAATTGGTAGATTGTGAGGGGTTCATACCCCAACCTTCATCACTACTTTTAAGAATAAGAACACGTCCAACAATCTACTTAATGTAATTAACTACTGGAAACTTCAACAAGGTGTCTTTATTCCTCCCACAGGGAGGGTATCAGAGAGAGAGCCTCCTAGATCTGCTAGTTAAAGATATTTTTTCTAGACTTATCTTTTATACACTGTTACTTTTAAGAATAGGGACAAATCGCACTGCCCTTTCTTCCTGCATGTATCTCACAGTATCAGCAAGGCCACCATCAGGGTAGCCACTCTCCCTAAACATATCAGTTAAGTTGATCCATGCAAAAGTTGTCATCATCTGATATTAATGTAGGAAGATAAAGCATCTGGCTTTTACTAGGTTGTTTTTTTTTCTTTTGTTTCTGAGGGTGGGGCAATTCCTGAAGTGCAAATATGAATTTGAAAAAGTCTCTTTGCAGTAGATATTCAAGGAATAGCAACATAGAAAAACATCCTTATATACCCATACATCTAGGTAAGAGATACTATCATATGTAAAGATGTAAGTGAAATGTAGGAAGGAAGTTGCATGTTCCAGAAAATGCACAAACTGATGTAGCAACTCTTTGGTACTCTGCCAGAAAATAAAGATGTCATCAAGATACCCGAAGTAAGCTTTGCAGTGGCTCCTGTAGGAGCTAGAAAATACAAAATCAGTTTCCAAGTACCACAAGACTAAATTAGTTTATATGGGAGCACATGTTGCCCCATGGCTAACCCACTATCCTGGTAGTAAAATTCACCTTCAAATGTAACACAGTTTTAAAACACAGTGTGCATTGTTTCTTCTAACAAATTAACATCCCTGCCTGAAAGGGTAGAATCCCTGAACCACCTTGAATCTATATTGGGTGGTATGACTGAAAAAAGGTCTTTGATATCAGTAGTAACTAAGATGGTATACACAGAGAATTTAACTTTTTTGATTTTTTGTAAAAAATTGCCAGGAGTTTTTCAATATAAGATTAAATCATTTAGTGGTATTTTTTTTTATTTAAAGTCAATAAACATAGCAAATTATTCTGCTTTTGATCCCCTGTCACAATAATAGGTCTTAGTGGGGATTACTTGAGCTCATGTGGTATTCCATATATATTTGGTGTTCTAAGGTGCATAGTAGGTTTAAAGTTATACAGATTAATGTTAATAATATATATAAGTAACAGATCCTCAAGCCACAAGTTAGACTTTCTATAGGCTAAATTGATTTCATGCAGGGGCATAGCATAATAGGTGTTACAGTCATTCATCGTATTTAGCATTTTCCCCATGTAGTCCATGTTCAACATTATCACCACCCAACCCTCCTTATCAGGTTTCATGATTCTTATGAACTTATTAGATGATCATTCTTTTAACCATGTGTGCTGTTTATGTCTTAGATTAAAAAAGTGATGTTCAAAATTAGAATCATATAACTTTCTGACGTCAGTCTCACATTGTCTTTTGAATAACTGGACAATGGGGTTTAGGGCAGATAAAATGTACTTTTTTCTTAAGGTAAAATTCATTCCAACATTCAACTTCATTGTTTTTAAAGTACAAAGCTAAGCTGAGTTTACATGTGTATAATTTGACATCATCCAGTGTCTGCACTAGGCTGAATTTTCTAGAATGAATGAAAGTAAACCCCTTTTCAAAGAGACCACGGTAGAGGTCTGTGATGGTTAAAGGGATAAAGGTATAAATATTGAAGTTATTTTTTTCAAAAATATTTAACATACTTGCTAGGTAAGGCAAGACATCCCCAAGTTCCACCAAGGTGTCCACTTCTGTTAAAAAATTCCTCACTGTTGAAATTAATTCCTCCTGTGGTTCTGTTTCCTTCTCCTGCCTCTCCTAGTTGATGTTGTCAGGCTTCTCTTAGTGTTTGTTGTTGTGGGGATAAAAAATGTAGCTCAATGGTAGGTTGGTTGTTTAGTTCTTCTATCCTGTTAAAACACTGTTGGGGTGGATAGAGTTATTCAGGGTCTTGTGCATCTGATGTGTGGGCAGTGATATCAATATTAGATTCCACTGTTCTATAATTGTCAGAAGAATCAGTGAAAAATGTATAATGTTCATATTTTCCTGGTAGAGGATACTGACATGGACCCCTGTTTATATTCTTTGCAGCCCCCATACCTCTCAACTGTCCAGATTTTCATAGAATGCCTAGATTTTTGCCTCATATTTTTGGTCTGATCCTCATCAAAGTTGTAGTTTTATAGCAAATCATTAATGACTTAAGTCACTAAATAATGACACACATTTAAGTTTCAGGCTTTATTTCTTTTAGAAAATGCATGCTCACACAAAACCTTTTATTCTAGCAATTGTCTAAGTTTACGAGAGCAGCACTTAAATATATCCCTATTTTTGAGGCTTTGCCCCTCCCCCCATTATTTTAGGCTTTGACAAGATTTCTTGTGCTGAGAGGTTAAGAGGTATGGTAGACCCTCTTTAGACTTTTTTTTTTTATTGCTTTTATACCTTTCACTTGTTTTACAACATTAAGAAATACCCGGGAATTCATCTCTTTGTATGGTCATACAATAAATCAGTGAGAATAGATTGGCTGAAGTCATGAGTCTCACCCTGAAACTTGTTGATCTTGTCTGGTACTTATTGCCTTTAATAAGGAGGCCATCAAGTCATACCCAAGCTGATCAAATACTCGAGCCAGGTCCTTGTATAACACGCAGCCTTTTTTAATCCCATTAGGGAATTTGTACGCTCTTAAGCCTTTAGGAGCTTCTTGCTGCTGCAGGCATTCAGGAAAAATCTATTATCAAACTATAGAGCCATCCTTGGTCAATTCTGATTGTTTCTTAAACACAAACTTGTCTTTGCTTTGGCTCATTAGCAGTAGTACAAAAGAACTGCCTGCTCACACCCTTGTTCTCGCACTCCCCCTTCCCTGTTTATTATCTTAAGCCAATCCCAAAGTTAATAAATATTACCTGTGGCATGCACCATTTTTAAAACTACAATCCACTCTGCTACAGGCCCCATGAGGAGCTCAGTGTCTCTCCAGTAAGTGTTTTACAACTGTAAATGCCTATTTATGTTGAATTGTGTCAGATATTTTACAACTGTATATGTTTATGTTGAATTGTGTTAGACATCTAATATGATTTATGCTTTATTATTGGAAGTTACTATGGCATGCTAACATTTTGTCTGCACCAAGTTGTTTTTAGTATAATACTATGGTCTATTTGCATAGCTGCACCTTGTTCACTAATGTTATTCATGTAAATGTGTTGTGTGTAGACAGCTCATACTGGTGTCTAATTATTTCTATATAATTGTGCTGTTGCTGGTGAATAGAATCACATTAGAGACCCAGGACAGAGTGCTGCTTGCTATATTTTTATCTGTGACTACATAACTGTTTGATGCGGTTTCTTCTAACAAATGTTTTTCCAGTTGGCTCAGTATCTGCATATACTAGTAGTTACAGTAGCTATTTGCTCAGTTTGTTTTTTTGTAATCTTTATAATGTATCTTTACCATCTCAAAAGGGCTTACTCCTCTCTGTACTCTACTTTTCTAGACCTAACACCACTCTTAAGTATTCAACCATGGTACCACCTTTATCATTATTATATGAAAAGCGCAGTCCGGGTCTGAGCTCTCTGCAAACAGCTAAAGTTAACTTTGAGTATGTGTCTACCTGTTTGAGCCAATATTCATTTTCCCCTGGAGAGCACTGTGCTTTGGCTTGTAAGCAGCCCCCCCCCACCCACCACACACACACACACACACACACACACACACACACACACACACACACACACACACACACACACACACACACACACACACACACACACACACACGCACACACACACACACACACACACTCATCTTCCACTTTCTCTCTTATTCCCTTCTGTTAGCAAATAGTATCCATAACTGATCAATACTGTGTGTTTGTTAATTTAAACTGAGACCACAGCAGCCTACTGATACAAGGTTATCCTGTTTTTCCACCTGAGAAATGGTTAAGAAATGACTTACAGTTTCAGAGCAGTCCATGGTCAATTCTGATTGTTTCTTAAACACAAACTTGTCTTTGCTTTGGCTCATTAGCAGCAGTACAAAAAAACTGCCTGCTCACATCCTTGCTCTCCCCCTCCGCCTTCCCTGTTTATTACCTTAAGCCAATCCCAAAGTTAATAAATATTACCTGTGGCAGGCACCATTTTTAAAACTACAACCACCCTTTGTCACTATCATATGTTCATTTATCAGTTTACTCTGTTACCTGATTGTTTCCAGCCCCCTCATAAGAGCAACTAACAGGGTCTCTACCCACTTCGCTCCCCACCCTGCCCCCTATTCCCTCCCACCCCCAGTGGTCCTACCTTTATTACACTCACAAACCCCTCCCATCTTTCCAATAGCCAAAAACAGCACTAACCCAACACTACCACCTCCATTTTCCCACTACTGTCACACCTCCTCAACTAACATGTACAAGCATACCTTACCTATGCTCACTGCCTGCACTCTCCTTGCATATCTTACATCCTACCAAAGCTACATCATTCCCCCACTCAGCCACTACCACTGTACTACTCACACCACCACTCATGTCTCACCCTCACTCAGCTCCCCTCCTACCAACTTAAGAACCATCCCTATGCACCCCCCGCATATTCTACCAACTATATTACTCAAACATAAAGCATCCCTACAACTTAACATAGTAACCCTCCCACCATACCTATTACTCACAGAGCACAATCATAAAGTTTTCCTAATAAACAAACACATTCAAAAACTGAGAAAACGAATAACCTCATGCATATCAAAACTAGCCCTAAGTGGAGACATCCACCCCAACCCTGGCCCTACCATCTCCAACCCCAATCCTCATAATCAGACTAGAAACCACAACTTCTCCCATATCACAGCCAATAGAAAGCCAAGTGACTTCCTTCTACTAAGCCTAAATATTAGAAGTATATCCAACAAAGTCCATGAACTCCATGCCACCATAGACTTGTACTCCCCAGATATAGTCATCCTGACAGAAACCTGGCTAAAACCTCACATTACGAGTGAGCAAATACTCCCTACCGGTTATGGCATACTAAGAGCTGACTGGCTAAACAAGAAAGGAGGCGGTGTAGCTATAATATTTAAACAGCATCTAAACATCCAGATCTTAAAATCTTCAGCTCCACAAATAGGCAATGAAGAAATAATATATACCAACCTCAAAATAAACCAAAACAAAACTATCAACATAATTGGATGCTACTTCCCACCTGGCCAAAACATTCCTCCACTAGAAAACCTCCTCAGTTGGTCTACCCACCATCTCCCCCAAGAAACTATCATTTTAGGTGATTTCAATATTGACTGGCAGTCCTGTTCTGGCAACAATCCAACCCATCATATAAACCTTCATGGCTTCACCCAACTAGTCCAGTCGCCAACCAGGATAAATAAAAACTCCAGCAAGCACACTACCCTGGATTGGATACTAGTCAGACAGTCTTATATAACAGGCTGCTTATCAGATAGCCTCAGTGATCACTCCCCAACATTCCTACTCAAAAAATACCTATACCAAGCTAAACCTGTCATCTACCATCAAATACGTAAAAAACTAAACTTTAACCCACTCACATTCATCTCATCCCTCAAAGACTGTAACTGGCATCCCCTAAAGTACCTCAGTCTTGATGACGCAGTTGAATTTTTTAATACTACCTTCCTGAGCATCCTTAATTACCATGCCCCCATAAGACTTTCCAGAATGAAAGCACAACCCTCCCCATGGCTACAGAAAACCACTAAGTCAGAAATAAAGAACAGGGATAAAGCCTGGGAGCACTGGCGCAAAACCAAAACCCCCTCAACTAGACAGAAATTCCTAGAACTATGCAATAGACTTAAAAAGCTAAAAAAACAGGACAAATTCCAATACTACCAGTCTGCCCTAGACTCCTCCCAACACAGCCCCAAACAATTCTGGTCCTCCATAAACTCCATCCTCCACCCAGGTAAAGTCAGTACCCTTCCTCCTAACATCCCTCACTCCTCAAAAATATTGCTACCTCATTCAACACACACTTCACACAAACCATACTATCACTAGCTAAACAACACAACCCCCATCCCCTCCATCCCACACCTTCAACTAGTAATCTCCCCACTGCCTTCTCTTTATCTCCTGTACCTACCTCCAACATAAAAAAAACTCTTAACTAAACTTAAGCCCACCAAATTAGCAGCAGACAACCTCCCAAGTGAATACCTACAAATCGCAGCTGATGCTCTGGCCTACCCAGTATCCATCTTGATTAACCGATCTCTGTCAGAAAGTTACGTTCCCACACTGTGAAAAGTATCACATATAATTCCCCTCCACAAAGGCGGCCCCTCCACAGAACTAACCAATTACCGCCCCATAGCTATTCTCTCTCCACTCTCCAAAATACTAGAGAGATGCATGCATTCTCAGGTCTCAGACTACCTCCTTACTAACAACCTCCTTTCCAATACTCAGCATGGCTTCCGACCAAACCATAGCACCACCACTGCCTTACTCTCCTTTACTAACACTATCCTTCAGCATAAAAACAATGGCTATCTCTCCTCTGCTACTTTCCTAGACCTATCTAAAGCATTTGACATGGTCCCACACAAACAACTCATCTCTGTCCTCAATAACCTATCCTTCTCTCAATCAGTCACCAACTGGTTTCAGAGTTACCTGTCTGACCGCCAACAATCCATTGTATGGCAGAATGACATAAATCATCAAATTCCTGTCTCCATAGGGGTTCCCCAAGGATCCATCCTTGGACCCCTACTCTTCTCTGTTTTCACCAATAATCTAGCCTCTGCCACCAAACATGGCACACTCATACAATATACACAGATGACTCAACCATCATCTGCTCAGCCCAGTCCCTACCCAAACTGCAAAAAGTCACACAGGAAGCCTTTTCCTCTGTTGAAACTTGGTTATCCGATGCCCAATTAATACTCAACCCAAACAAAACTAAACTACTCATCTTCCAACCCACCAAACATACTCTAAACAACTCTCACTTTAACATCACAGCAAAAGACAACACCACTATGCACCCAATTGAACACACCAAATTGCTAGGAGTGGAAATAGACAATAAACTAAAATTTGACATTCACATATCCTTGACCATAAAAAAAGTCCACAAAAAACCTAGGAGCATTATACAGAAATAAGCAACTTCTCACCAAAGCAGCAAAGATTTCAATAGCAAATTCCCACCTTATCTCCACCCTACTTTATGCTTCTCCAATATATACCAACCTAAGGCAATGCGATCTAAACAAGCTAGAGACCTGCTACAACAAATTCGCCACAGGGGCATCCTACCGTAGTCACCACTGACTCTCACTTGCTGAACTGGGCTGGCTTGAACTCCCTCACCTCTTTCAATGGTATCAACTATCACTCGCCCACAAACTAGTAAACCATCCACTAAATGTCCCATCCCTCCAGAATCTACTCCAACCCTATCGCACCACCAGACCACTAAGATCCAGCAACAAAAATCACTTGCAGATCACTAAAGCCAATAACTCTGCTGGTGAAGCACTATTCTCTTGCACCATAGCCAAATTATGGAACTCCCTCCCACCCACAATTACCTCCATACCATCATGCACCCACTTCAAAACTTTACTAAAAGCACCTAAAACATGCTGGCTATGCCCTTGCAACTCCCACTCTAATATCACCCACCCCATCCAACCACTACCTTTCTTTCCACCCCACTAACTACCTTGATTATAGCAAGCTCAGATGCTCATAAGCCTAGTACTTATTATACAGCAGGAACTTCTTACTGTAACATTTGTTAATGTCTGTTATGTACTTCGCAGATAAAGATTCTAGTTGTCTACTGATGATACTATGTTCTTCATCTGTAAATATGTTTGTAATTAATTGCTATGTTAAATTGTTAATCCAATGTAACTACTGTCTGTTTATTTTAACTGTGGAGCTTTTTTCCCCAGGCCTCCACTGAAAATGGACCTACGCCCAGTCAGACACTCCCGGTCAACAAATGTAAATAAATAAATAAATAAATAAATAATAGAGAGACCTGAATTTAACTAATAGTTTTTCAAACTTAAAAATCATAGAAGATAAAAACTTGTGTCGTTGTCACTGTGGCTGTTGTTATTGCCAAAATTCAGTTTAGTTTGAACCACTGATCGAGTTAGATCTCATTGTTGTTGACAGAATCAGTTTTATTCCCTTCCCAGGAATCAACCTTGTTACAGAACACATTATCAATGATATGAACATTTGCAGAAAGAGGGTGTTCTGTTCCTACTGGTCATTTAACTGGTGAATCATTTGCTGACTTTGGGGTACTGCAAGACTAACACAGTGAATATTTACTTTAAGGTTGTGCCATAGTGTCAGTGATACAAAGTACACTTCCATCTCTAACTGCAACGCATAACTACATAAATGAGCTTACAAATGTGCAATCTGTATCTAAAAAATCTAAACTCTGCATTCGCTGATGACAGTGGAAACAAAAAAAGCAAAACTTGCCACAGTGCAATGGACTGATCAGACTGTGTAAAAATATATTTTAAATAACTTCAGTGTGTAACATAATCACTGCCTTACAGTTGGTGATGGTGTATGTACACATACATGATGAAATGTTGTTACTCAGGTGTTGCCTTTTGGGTGAACCATAATGATCATGGTAAAATCCACAATCAGTGACAGCTGGCAAGTGACTGCTCATTTACTAGCCATTATTATTAATTCATTGGAATAACTCCACAAAAGAGCTGCTGTCATTATCATATCAAAATCAGTGTTGCTATCATGTTGGGATACCAGAATAAACACAGTTACCACTCTTACATATCAGTAATATTTCAGTAGGTTCTTGAAGTAATACTAGTCTAAAAAACAGAAGCTATTGCTACTGGATCTTATAAGACTGTCATCATCAGACATGTTAATTTTATTTTCTCTGAACCGTATTATCTGACATCTCAGTTATTTTAGCCAATCTCTGCCCCACCCAGTTAATAACCACACATGCACTAGTCCTGACTTGTAGAGTGGTAAGCAGTCAACCCTCAACCTTACCACTACAAACATGCCCTCCTTTATCTCCAACATCTCAGTACTTCCACCAGCCCTGAGTGACCACTGACACATCACCTTCTTCATCAAAAAACAATCCATAACCTTCTCCCTTATTGCACTTATTCAGACTTTAATCCAATTAAAGAAGTTCCAAACTGAAAAGCTACCTCTTTTCTGTCTCTTGGGATCCCATTCTTTCACAAGGTGATGCTAAAACTGCCACAGACATCCTGTCCTCAACTTTACTACAGTTATAAGACCAATTTTTTTCTCAGAAGCAAATCTATTCTGTAAACCGCAAAAAACAGACTGAATTATTTTTGAACTTAAACATCTCTTAAAACCCAGAGATGAGTCTTGGAAAACTGACTTTACTTTATCAATCATAAACACCTCATAACTCTCATAAATTTAGCAAAACAAGTTATCAGAAGACATAAATCCAACCTTTAAAGATCAAAACTAGCACCCCTGTTGCACTCCCCCAAACAATTCCAAACAGAAGTTAACATTCACACTGGGTATATGAAACCAGAAAACCTCTCCTCCTTTTCTGTATATCAGTATGGAAATGTCACACTCTCTCTCCTAGTGACTACTTTCAAGAATTTAGCAACCTTCCTATCCTCAACCTACTCCCCGCCACCTCACTAAAGCAACCATCCCCTCCTCCCTTCATCTACCCCTTCAACTTCAAACTCTTAAAACATAAAGAATCAGAAGAAGTTCTTCACAACTACCCTCTATGTTCAGACAGTATTCTGTCCTGATTCCTGTTCCTCTGTGCAAACTTCCTATCACTCCCACTAACACATATCTTTAACTTCTTTCTTACCGCAGACACTATGCCTTCAGTCTGGAGGACTGCAATTGTCAACCGTCTCCCCCTTACAGTCAACCCCCCTCACACTGTTCACACTTCTTTCTCAATTTCATTTTTCCTACATTAAGTAAAATGCTTGAAAAAAATGTTTACACCCAACTCTCCTAATAGTTCCACCAGTATCGCCTTTTCTTACATGAACAGCATGGGTTTTGGACAAGCTGCAGTACTATAACTGCCTTCCTCTAAATACAGACAAATGTAACTTTACTAATGCCTTTTTCTCAGGTCTCACTAAAATATATGATATTGTTGGATAACCCCTTCTCATAAATGCTCTCACAGAGGTAGGCATTAACAATGACATCTTACCCTGGTTCAGAAACACTTATTTATTAATTTATTTATTTACTTATTTAAGTTTGTTTATCAAAATCGTGCACACTCATCACAATATATCATTTGCAGGTTCAGCTTCGCTGAAGAAAAGTGCACAAAATAAAATAAAATAAATAAATACATTAATAAATAAATAAAACAGTACTAACGTACAAGCACTGAGTAATCACATTAGGTACAAATTCCAGTACACAATTCAAACAATGAGCAAATATTACTAACAGTGGAAAAATAAATCTGGATGAATTTTGTTAGTAAATAAGGGAGGTAAGAAGCATGGAAGAACAGAAGGTGAAAGCAGAACTTATGTAGGTAAGAGAAGAGTTAGGTGATGTGTTCAGAGGCAAAGTATATGCAGTCAGATTTTTGATGGAGGGGGTCTTTTGATATGTGCTCTGAAAGTAGGGGAAGAGAAGATTTATTGTAGGTGGGAAGAGTGCCAGAGTTTGGGTGCAAGAATGGTGAAGGAGGGGTCAGCACTGTGCAGTTTGGTTTGGGGGGGTCTGGCATGAGGGAGGGAGGGGGGAAGTCAATTGGGAGAATTTGCAGAGATTGTAAGATGTGGTTTTATTAGAGTTTGGTAACAAGATGCATGAAGACACCTGGCTGGAGTAGTTAGAAAAGGAGAGACCCCAGGAGTAATAAAGGTCTGTAGGTTACAGGAAGCCATCTGGCTTTCAGAAGGTGGCACAGTGGTGGTCTTTAGGGAGAGTTGGAAATGAAAACTTCTTTACCTATTGTAGTTCTAACCATTTGGAGAAAAAGGAAGATATTTTCCAGATCTTTTCCCTGGTGTTTCCAAGGTGACTATTGAAGTTAATTGACTATTCCAGCCATAAACATAGGTATTTAAAGGAACTGGATGTTTCTATTGGATTACCTTTGAGATTTGCAAAGTTGACATTTTAAGGATTTTTTTTTCAGTTTTTGTAAGTTTACAAATATAATATCTTTTGTTTGGAAGGTAGTGATGAGTAGCTTGTGGTTATAAATTAACAAGGGAGCAGAGATTGGATTGATGCTATGTTTAAACAGTTGAATGTGAGGAACTGAATCAAAAGATAACCATGTTATCATCAGTAAGAGTGATAGGAATCTTTGTACATAGCTGTCACTTTAAAATCAAAACATGTAAAGCCCTTTCAGACACAGCCAATCTTGTCAAAAAGGTACCACAGGGATCCATCACCCCCTCTATTCATCTTCATCAATAAATTGCTTCTGAGTTACCCCACATCACACTTCTCTTTATGCAATGCCATGGTTATTTATACGGTATACAGTCATTTGGTCAGCCAGTGGATGGGCGACCGGGAAATGACCAAAAACAGTGCAGCAAATTCTCATTTGTCCGAACGCAATATGTGTGAAATGCACAATACCCCCCCTTTTTGACTCATGGTAGTGCTTGTTTAGGTGGCAGAGCAGTCGGAAATGTCGCAGTCTGTGTTATTTATGACATTCCGACCGTTTGCCACTTTGAAAATCGACATTCTGGTTCAGAAAATTTGACCTTCAGTTACTGGTAAGTAAATTAAATGAATGTATACCATTTATACAGCTAACCTCTCCCTCACACTCACGCATTCAGTCACAAATTCGGTCTTTCTTGCTCCACCTTCAACAATGGCTAATCAATGCATTTTGGTACTCCACAGAGACAATTCATCTTCCTGAGCACATCTTTTACAGTTTTAGGATGAGGCATTACATAATGGTGAGCATTATAAGTAGGGGGTGCATTTTTTGCTTTATTTATTTATTTAATTTTACATTTGTTGACCGGGATAATCCGACTGGATGCATGTCCATTTTCAGCGGAGACCCGGGGAGAAAGGCTCCAAGGGTAAGCAGATACAGCATTATATAATACCAGCATTACATATTACAGACTATTTACAGAGATTACATAAGTAATCATACAGTTGACTTGTGAGCAAATTAGCCACAGTCATACCTCTCAACTGTACAGATTTCCGCAGAATGTCCAGATTTTTGCCTTATATTTTTCATCCGTTTTTCATAAAATTGTGGCTTTCTGGCAAATTAGTGGCAAATCATTAAAGACTGAAGTTAGAAAATAATGACATACATTTGAGTTTTAGACTTCATACCCTTCAGAAAATTCATGCTAATGCAAAACCTGTTATTCTATCAACTTTCTAAGTTTGTAGGAGCAATATTTCAAAATTGTCCCTATTTCTACCTCTTTTTATGGATTTGTCCAGATTTCTTACTCTAAGAGGTTGAGAGGTATGGCCACAGTAGGGAGTATAGCAACAAACAGAGGCAAGATTAGACATAGTCGGGGGTATAATAGCAAGAGAAGAGACAGAGATGGGAAATTGGATAACAGATTAAGTAAGAAAATCAGGAGGAGTAAGTAGCTTAAGTACAGAGTAAGAGTAGAGGTGTAAAGAGAAGGATGTAGTGGATAGATAACAGAGTGTCCTAGCAGTGACATATGGGTATTAACTAAGGGGTTAGAATTAGATGTGGAACTGGAAGGAAGCTAGAAAAGTTGCATTCTTTTGATGATGAAGCTGAAGTCAGAGGGCAAGAGTAAGGGGAGAGGGTGGGGTCAGCCAGATGGGGAACATGTGCATATCCATGTGAGCTTTAGGTGTTCTTTTAGGAGTCTTTTAAATGTAATATTTGAGCCTGCTGAGGTAAAAGCAGTATTTAGGGTGTTCCAAATTGTGCCTATGTAGTTAGGGAAGAGGGAGTCCCATGCTTTTGTCACTCGAGTGAAGTTGTCTAGGTTTAGCTTGTAGTTCTAGTGGATTAGCCAGAGATGGAATTTTGTCTGGGAGTAGTAGGAGATTATGGGCAAAGGAAAGTTGATGACAACTTAGGAGATTAGGGAATTAGATGCTAAATATTGCCAGATTCCAGCAGTGGAGGTTTCACCTGGGATATAGTCAGATGACAAGAAATTATGTCATTCTGCAAGCTATCCCAGCAGTAATATTTGAGATATTCATTTGAGAAGTCTCTTAGAGAGACAGGGCATTCTGTATACTGTCTTGGACCTGACAAGAACCATTCACCATGCATCTGCCTTGCTCTTATGAAATAAGTTTCTAGAGAACAGCACAACTCTCTTGGATATACTCAGGAATATAGCAAAGCTTAGTTTAGATATTTTTCTTTATTTATTTGAGACTGTCCTGCAATGTTGTTCTAAATATTTTCCTGTGAGGTTGAACTCTAATGTCACTGTGAATATATACTAAGTATTTTCTTGTTCTTTTATTATTTATTATTACATATATTTAAACCTTTCATTGTTTGTCTAGAGATGTTTAAGTTTTTAGACTACTTGCATATTTATTTGGTGACACTGTGTGGGACATTCCTAATAGCCCTGCTCTTGGTCAAACTACCATTTGTATTAATATTAATATTACACATTAAGACTGGACACCCTTTGTTAAGGCCTTAAAGTAGCTGATAAGGAGTTGGCTGGTGTCAGTGATAACTACCTTATAGTCTGGGCAATAGGGGGCTTAGCTAGTAAACCTGTGCCAGCCTTTCCCGTGTGTGTGTGTGTGTGTGTGTGTGTGTGTGTGTGTGTGTGTGTGTGTGTGTGTGTGTGTGAGCTACTTGGGAAGGGACACAAAGCACTGGTTGGATAGACAGGATGCTGAAGGTCATGGATTGGCCACTCAGCTGAGATCTGAACTCCATAGCTGTGCCAGTGGGGAGTCTTACTGGGGATCTGGATAAAGAGGGAGAAACCAGCCCCGGACTGACTGTGGTCTCTTTGTGCTTTTAAGAGTAATTGCACTTGATGCAGAAAGCTACATCTGTAAATACTGTGTGTGTACCTATTATCCTCCAGTGTATGTCCCCCACTGGTGCCAGTGGTGAGGATTAAGGCCTCTTGATTACTGGTCCAGTGGTGGGTCATCACACCTGCATACCATTCAGCTGTCCATATTTACACAGAATGTCAACATTTTTACTCCATTTTTTTGAGCTTTTCTTCATAATATTTTTATTTTGCTGGCAAATCATTTAAATAATGATGTACATTTTAGTTTCAGGCTTCTTTTCCATCAGAAAATATATGCTAAACAAATCCCTTTATTCTGTCAACTTTCTAATTTTATGAGCAATATTTATAATCTGTCCATATTTTTTTCCTTTGTCCCACCATTATTTTAGACTGTGTCCAGATTATTGAGCTAAGAGGATGAGAGGTATGCAATTGCAGCCATTACTCGACTGTGATCTCTATCACTCTTATGTCATGCTTGCTAATTAGAAAAAGCACTGCAAAGTTGGCATAACATAATGGCAGCTGTTAGCTTTCTTACAGTCCAAGCTCCACAACACCTTAATATGCTGCCATGATGTGGCAGACTCACTTTTCATTTGGCCTAACCTCTATATTAACACTCTGCTGGAGAATGTTCATTCTCCAATCAAGGTTTGATGGACAGTTTGCCCATTCTCTAAAAGAACATAATGTGCAGCAGAAAAAAAAATGTCACTTAAGTGAATAAGCAAACAGTACAAATTTTGATAACTGTTAGTTTAAGATGCTGGTTAAAATGCAACTATTTTGCTTGCAATGATATTTGATTCCTGGATGAACATGAGATGATATGTTACAGATGGAATATCCTTAGTCTATTTTATTTATGATGACTGCTGCTACTAGTCGCAATATGTTGTTTTTTGGTTTAATGTAATACATTTAGTGATGTTCACATATCTGAAAAAAGTTCTAATTGTTTTTCTTTGAATGGTAGGCAATATAGAAGATCAGCACACACAAGTGTGTGTGTGTATATATATATATATATATATATATGTGTGTGTGTGTGTGTGTGTGTGTGTGTATATAATTATATATATGTATAAAGTTTTATATATATACACACACACACACACACACACACACACACACACACACACACACACACACACACACACACACACACACACACACACACACACTGTGTATTCACTGCTTCATCTTTTATGCATTTTACATCACTATACCACTAATTTTGCATATATATGGGTGAAGTGTCACATGGGGTTTGATTCAGTTTTGTAACTTCCTACATTCATTTTAGTCGATGCCAAATCTAGATTCCTAATGTCGAATTCACACAACTAGTAGTGAATTCGACATTTCAATCATCATGCATGCAGTTTTTCTCATAAAAGATTTGACATTATGCTAGTAAACACATCTGATAGTCAATATTATGATAGTAAACCTATACATATACATATATATATATATATATATATATATATATATATATATATATATATATATATATATATATATATACAGGCTGCAAGTTGTAGCTTGGCCACCTTAATTGTGCTGATATCCCACCATAAGGGGCATATTGTCATGTTGTATTTAAAGGCAACACATTAAAACTCGATAAAAAACATTTCTTTTAATTAATATTATATAGTTTTCTAAATCATTTTCATTGAAAATGTCACTGTTTACATTAACAAAACCATGTATTCCCATCAAGAAAACACACGTTATTGAAAATCACAATACTGTAAAGAAAAAAGTATTTAAAATTGCATGTTTTAGCCACATTCTCTATCTTGTCTGCAAAAAGAAAAGGAACATTTTATATGAAAACTGTGGGATGTTAAAATATCCTTTCAGTGCGTGAAGGCTATGCTTATGCTCCAGTACTGGCAAAAAGACAAACTAGCTTAGCACTTTAGTATTATAAGATCCAATCTTAATAATTGTTAAGCACCCCCTCCAGCACTGTTAAGACTGGGTCTTGCACTAATCAATGAGAAATATCAAAGCCAACCAGCAAACCACTCAACTCAAAAAAATGCATAATTTCTGCCTGCTGTCCTGCAACCATCTTGACTTTGTGTCTAAGCTAATGTATATAGAAATATCATACTAATGCATACAGTTTTATTTAGTGTTTGTGCTAAGATTGTTAGTAAGTAAGGTACTGTACTATTATCATTTATTACATTGTTGTACTGTGCCAACATTTTTGTAATTGTGTGTTTTTGGAGCTTATCTACCCAGGCCTCTACTGCAAATGGACATGTATCCAGTTAGACTAGCCCGATCAACAAATGTAAAATAAATAAATAAAATATTGCCCTGATGTATGTGTTGTTGTCCATTTGACAATACTTACTAAGTACTTTTCCAACTCTGGAAGCCAGCAAACCATTTGGCATTTTTTTTTTCCTGTAACTATTAATACATGGAGTAAGCTCCAAGATCTGCAAAAAATTAAGATTGGGCCTCCAATCACAACCTAGCATTATGTGTTCTCAAGCTTTGCTCCCGAGGTCAGTTTCTTGACAGCCCTGTCTCAAGACATAACACAGACCTGCTCATAATGCTCTTTATTACAGACAAAACTTGATCTCATATGCAATGATTTAAGTTATATTTAAATATTGAGAAAATTAGCTTATTTAGTGCTTTTGCTGAAATTAAATGTAGTGTGAGCCACATTTTTAGCTGCTGTGTTAAATGTGGACATCCGCAGATGGTAATACACAGAAATTTCACTAGCTAAAATCATTACTTAGTTTTGAAAGAATTAGTGATACTACATTTTCTTAAGGTGGCATAGTCTAAGATGTCAATAGCACTTCTAACCTTTGTGATATCCTAGATAATGGGACAAATACAAGAAAGAAATGACATGAGATTTTGCAAAGCAATTTCAGACAGAAAGCAGTAAGCTTTATTTATTTATTTATCGTTTATTTGACATTTGTTAATCAGGTTAGTCTGACTGGGCAGAGACGCTTTTTTAGCAGAGACCTGAGGAGCAAAGCTCCAATAATACTTGAAACAAATAGTAAAATAACCAGGTCAGTAGTAAAAATACAAATATATAAGACAAGCAGAAAAGATAACAAGATAAGTAGATGCAAGTGATACAAGAATATTGTAGCAGCCAATAAACAACTAACATGGTATACTTTTATAGGTGAACAGGAGTTAGTGTATCAAACTAAAGCATGCATACTACTAAAGTGTAATAAAAGCTAAATATAATAAAAGTAAAATCCGTCCAGAAAAAAACAGCATAATAAGAACATAGAATATATAAGAGATGTAGACTGAAGACAAATTACAAGCATAGATTGGGAGAGAAACATAGTGAGAGGTCATAAGTAAGGGAAAGGGTAAAAGAGAAACAGAGAAATTGTAAGTGCAGAGCATATGCAGGAGGATAACCCAAAGAAGACAGTTAGTGAAAAGACCTTCAGAAATTAGGAGCTAAAAGACCAACAGAATATTAGCTGATTATGGTTATGTTGGGTCATTACAAAAGCATGGCAATGATTTATGAAGGTCGTCTTTTAGTGCTATTTTAAAGGTGTTTGGGTTGGTGATAGACGACATTTAGTGGTAATTTATTCCAAGCATGAGCTATTGAATAGCTTTAGAGGAGTTTGCCAATATTTGTATTGGGCTTACAGACTTGCCGTAGGTGCTGTTGAGAGCTACGTAGAGGATGGTTGGGTGTGTAAGGTTGGATGACAATAGAGAGAGAGAGAGAGAGAGAGAGAGAGGAAGGATGATGGTTCATGTAAGACCGAATGAGCCATGAGAAGCTGGGGAAGAAGAATTTGATGATGAAATTCCAGCCATTGCAGGTTTTTTAGGCTTATGCAGAGATGAGTGTGATAAGGTTGGTTGGAGGCAAATCTTGCAATTTTGTTATAGGTAAGTTCTAATTTAGTCATAAGATTATATTGGAGGAATGTTAATATAGAGGTTGTATAAAGTAGTGTGGGAAATAGAAAGACCTGTGAAAGGGAAAGTCTGGAAGAATTAGCGAGGAATTTTTTGTGTCTGTATAGTAGACCTAGTTTTTGATGTGTTTTTTTAATGCATTGCTGTGTGTAGAAATTGAACTTTAGATGGTCATCAATAATAACAGCTAGTAGCTTAGTATGAGGTTCAGTAGAGATGATTGCATTGTTCATGGAGGAGACAGAAAAAGTAGTTTTATGATGTTGGAGAGTTGTAGGTAAGAACATGAGAAGTTTGGTTCTCTTGGAGTTCAGTAGCAGTTGGTTGGAAGTAAGCCATCTTTCGACAGAGTAGAGAGACTCTTGGTTGAGGGTATGAAGGTGTGTGATGTCATCAGAGCAGGAGATGATTTTAGAATCATCAGCATATTGAATAACATTAGAGAGTAGGCAAGAAGTGTTAAGGTTATTAATGAAGATGTTAAAAAGTAGGGGTCTAAGGATGGAGGCTTGGGGAAGCCCAGTTTGTACTTGTAGGAAGGGAGAGAATTTAGATTGCCATTTCTCTGCATGGCATCTGTTGGAGAGGTAATTGGAGAATCAAGATAGTGTAGAGTTAGAGAGGTTTAGTGAAGCTAGTTTGGACAGAAGTAAGCTGTGGGAAACAATGTCAAAAGCTTTGGATAAATAAAGAAACAAACAGGAGACTAACTCATTGTTGTCACTAGAGTTAGTGATAGTATTTATGAAGGATGTCAGAGTAATAACAGTACTATGTTTCAGGTGAAAACATGCTATGTGGGGGTAAGAAGATTTTCTTGGGGAAGGTGATCAAGGAACTGTTTGTTCATGCATTTTTTTCTAGAATTTTAGATGGGGGAATAGGATAGCAATTTCTCTGAAGTTTGATAGGTCAGTTGCATTGCCACCTTTATGCAAGGGAATGACATGACATTTTTTCCAGTTGTCAGGCACAGTGTTTCCCTTAATGTATCTATTGAGTAATACGAAAATGGGGAAAGCTATAAAATTAGCTGTAATTTTTAGGAATTGTGGAGGTAAGTTGTCAACTAATGGTGAGCATGTTTTAAGTTTGGAAAGTATGAACTTGACATAGGTTGTAGGGGCAGATTTAAGAGAAAAGATGGTAGAATGGATAGAAGTGGGGGGTGGTATAGGTGATATAATTTTTGGTAAGGTTGTGGATAAAATCAATAAGATACTGATTATCAAAATTAAGTTGCAAATCTGTGTCAAAATACATGGTTGTGTGGTGCCACTCATTCTTTTCAGCATTGTGTACATTAGCTTTAAACAGGTTCTCTTAAAGAACATCATTAATTTGATAATATTTGTTTGTGACTTTCATTGACAGATGCAGTTTGAAAAATAGCTTCTTAAAGCTTTACATTAGCTAAAAGTATGGAAAATTCAGCCCTACATTCCCTCTAGAGCCTTAAGATCTAATAACCAGAACCTCATAACTGTCATAAAAACGAAGCTGGTAAGTCCCTCTTTGCCAACACCATTGCCAAAACCTGGAACACTACCAAGCCAAACAACTTCTACCACCTCCTTTAGTCAATTCAAAAAACTCCTGAAAACCCACTATCTAAGTAACTGGCTATGCTCATGCCACTCACCAAGTTTACTTCTTGCAGTACATAGCCTTAACCTACCCTTTTTTTAATTCATTTCTTAACTAGGTAAGTCAACTAGTCATCAACAACCATTCTCAGGCATTACTCGAACTACAAAGGCAAGGGCAAATACAATAAAAATGGATATTGTCATGTTTTCCAGCAGTGGGAAGAAAGCCAAGCACCTGAAAGAAATGTACACAGTCAACATGAGAATGTGTATACTTCTCACAGACAGTAATCAGATATCAGGATCTCACTTCAAACCCATACCCTGGAATTGTCCTTTTCACTTCAGAGGTTCCTGGACATAGATTTATTATATCTTCAAAAAGACCACAAGAACTTACTTAAGAAAAAGTTAATATTATCCATATCTCTGTTTATTGTAGACAAGAAAAAATGACAAGAGCTCAATTTGCTTGGGGATTTCTTTAAAAATTTTAACAAATGTTTGTTTAAACCACATTATACAGAATGTGCTATGGTGTGGCAAACCAAGTTCCAGAAAAACACACACCAACATTTTTTAATGAGATTTACATTGTTAAACAAATTAAATAAATGTGAAATGGTTAACAAATATGCCGTACAAAGTAGCATTGATACTAAATGATAATTTATTTCATTTGTTTAACAATGCAAAGCTCATTAAAAAAATATTGGTATGTGTTTTTCTGGAATTTGGCTTGCCACACCAAAGCACATTCTGTATAATGTGGTTTAAACAAACATTTTTTAAATTTTTAAAGAAATCCCCAAGAAAATTGTTTTATAGTGATGCACTCCATATGTCATAGATCTAAGCAATGAAACTATAGCATGTATTCTTTGAAATTTCAGCTATTTTCACAAAATTGTTCTTCATGAAATTGTTTCTCCTTAGATGTTCAATATCTTTAGGGAAAAACAGTGTTGGTGACATAAGGATTTGCATGGCCCATCGTATTTTCCAGTTGTTTACTGAACAACACCATGCACAAAAGTTAATTAGCAACTTCTTTTCTTCTTCCCTCTCAAGAAATGTTTGACGTGTTTTTCTTGCTATCCTAAACACGCGTTAGCATTCTTGTACTTTCAGCTGCCTGGGGAGTTTCTGCGCATGCATTAACGACGCTTTGTGTAAAGACATATTTTCTTGCTTTCCCCTAAGTTGCTGGTTCCTCTGTCTTTAGTTTTTTGTTTGTGTTTGTCTTGTTTCTGGCTGCCAAGTACCTGTATTATTTTCACTAGTTTGGCTAAAAGTCTGCTTCTTCATCTATTTAACATTCTGCAAAGACAGTTGCAAGTGCTAAAATGGTATTTGGGTTATTCCTGAGTGTAGGTCTTATAAAACGATGGCATAATATTAAGCAAGTCAAAGGTTTAAAGCTAGCTATGTTATTGTATAGTCAGTAGAGAATATCATAATCAATGGCTAACATACATGCTTTAGGTTCCCTGTTTCTGGTTCCTCTTCATTCTGCCAGTAAGCATTTGAAACATGAGGACCTGCTGTAATGAGTCCCGTAATACTGTTACTGAATGGCCAAAAAACAGATGTGCATATATTAAGTCTGAGATGGCCATTTCTTGGAGCACTCATTTTTCTCTGAGGTACGCGATCTTGGAATTAGTATATATAAGTTATGGGGGTGGGAGGCTTGCCTCTCAGATTGGAGGGTTCAGGGTGGATTGTTCCTCTGCAAAAAGAAGTTTAAAGAACAGCAGTGTTTGATATTCACTCTACTGCATTTACAGTGTTTTTCAGTGTATCAGTACTAGGCATTATGAGTGCCAACTTTTCAATAGAAAGCCTCATCTGCCCTGTCTTGGACCACTGCTACACGTATCCTAGGCCTACTGGAAAACACCTCTAGGATCTTCTCTTCAGTTATCAGCATTATATATTGTTGAGATTTGTGTGTTTAAGCATTATACCTGGTTAAATTAGTATGTTTACAGGATAACCTTACAATCCTTCAGTTATTACACTTGATTTAAATGGAGCCTTAGTCTGCCAATCTGCTCTTTGGTTAATCGGTTCTTCAAGCTTAACATAACTACTTATGTAGTTATTAAGAAAAATTCTTTAGGCTATCTGTTTTGTAGTAACTTCAATGCACAAGAAAATGTTCACTATAACATGTAAAATGTATTAAGAGACTACAGCATCTTCAAACTGAGCTGAACATTATTGATTCTGTCTTCTTAGCTACAACACTAACATAAAATCCACTTAGCTTTATGATATAGTTTGCGCTGAAAAATATACAGATATGATCTGTAAATCATGCTTTCAGCGCTTTTTGCAGCAGGGAAGGAATATTTTACATATATTCTGTGCCTCAGCTGGGTTGCATGTAAAATGTAAATGCTTTCAAAATTTCACATGACCTGCATCTAGGTTTAAAGTGCAAGGCTCTGTAGTGTACCCTTAGTTATTGTGTTCTATATAGAGCAGGACACTTCTGGGAGAGATCACTTGTGTGTTTTATAGCCTCACAAGGTAGCTACAGAAACAGTAATTTACATTTTCAATAATGGCGTATAAGAATATATAATGAATTATATACTGTGAAAAATCACAAACCACATTCTTGTTCAAATGTGATGTCTGTATCCTAGGAAAGTTTTGTTGGTTGCTATCATTTTCTGTGTAGTGTTTCATTAATTATCCATATTTATAATGAATAACAGTTAATTCAGATGAACCTATACTTAATTTAATTTTATTGTGTAAAGGAGATGTTACTATACAGCAAAAACTCATAACAGAAAATATTATATTGTTTCATGGGATGTTCTTGCCTTGTCACAGTTTAACATTTCTTGTTCTTAATTGGCATCCTAGCAGTACCCCTAAATGTGCTTTCTATACTTCATAAAATTTGGGATTTATAAATGTACCTAAACAAGCAGTTGCTGAGTTATGAATTTTACACCACTTGACATCAATGACAGCTGCATCCGTTATTTTGCAAACAGTTGTGGACTAGCCACAAGAAATATTTTCTTCGTAAACAAATGTGAAATAATTACAAGTAAAGTTCATCACCTTTTATTGTGAGTCTGAAATATGTTTAATGTTGGTTTATGTCTTTAGGTGGAAAAAAAAAATGTGTTTGTATTTATAATCGGATATCCTTAGTCTATAATACCAAAGGGTAGAAGGTTATGGTATTTTTATCAAAGACACTAAAAAAGAAAAATCAATTGTAATTCGATATATGGTTCATGCTGTTTTCATACATCATGCATAGTCAAAACAAAAATGGCTTTTGCACATAAAAATAGATCAGGAATTGCAATACATTGTTACCTGTCACCATCACCCATTCTCTGCATTCTATGACCCATATTTTCTGTGGTTATTTTAATAGAATCAGTGCATATATAATATGGTCTTACTGTTCATAGAAAATGGATTATTAATGTAATCTCTTCTTCTGCTTATACAACAAAGCACACTTGCACAGAAATATTATAGCCTAAGAAATGCACCTCTGTTCAGAGTTCACTTGCACAACGACTGGCATTTGGACCCAGAGAGCCAGTTATGAGTTTAAACACTGCAGCCAAAGCTTAACAGTTATTAAACAACAGCACAAAGCTGCCATTGAGGCTAGTGTGTGCATTTAAGGGCACTGTTACAAGTTCACCTTTACCATTTTAAGGGCTGCTGATGTATAAATAAAAATCATTTAACACACATTAATACTTTCTCTTTCTTCACTTCTCAATTAGGAAATATGAATTTCTTGTGAGCATTTTTAAATAGGAACATTTTTTGGAAGGGCATTAGTTACATTATGTGACACACATTGTGAATAATATGGAAACCCCAGATAATTCCAAATGAAAGCACAATTTTTCTCATGTCTCACACGTGGATTGGGAATGCAAATTATAAGCCACATGTGGATAGTTATGAAAAGCGTCATGCATGCATACTATATGATACAATTCTTTTCAGACATATATCACATTCAGTGGATTATTAATATAAAACATGTGATATACATATCAACACCCACATTCAAACATCCACTTTCACCTCCAAACCTGTACCCACATTCTATATAAATTACTCTTAAACAAACTCAAACCGTGCTCGTCTTCATCTGATATCTTCCAAGTGAATACCTTAATATAGCAGCTAATAACATTGCCTGCACAGTCTCAATCCTTATAAATACTCTAGGTAAGTCCAGGAATCCCATTTCCCCCCTCTCTGGAAAAAGTCACACTGTCCCTCTGCAAAAATGAGGAATTTCAACAAACGTTACTAAACTTAGACCTCTAGGAATCTTATCCCCCTCTCCAAAATACTTGAAAAATGTATTCAGAAACAATTGCTAAACTATTGCCTGCAGGAAAAACTCCTATCCCCCCACATAACATGGCTTCCTTCCCTCCTTCCTACAGTATTAATACTGCACTTCTGACTTATAGAAATACTATCAATAGTGATAGAGATAATGACAAACTAGTCTCCTCCTTATTACTAGACTTGTCTAAAGCTTTTGACATTTGTCACAGGTAACTTCTACTTCAAATGCCCTCATTAGGTCTCTGTCAGCCCACTCTTCTATGGTGAAAAAGCTACACTTCCAATAGGTATCAGTCAGTAAAATAGCACTCCAGCCTCTCTCCATACCTCCCAGTCACTATCAGTGTACCACAAGGGTGTATCCTTGGTCACCTCCTCTTTAACATTCTCACCAAAAAAGTACACACATCCATACAACAGGCCTCCCTAATACAGTACCCAGATGACTCCACACTCATTTGTACATCTGACAATGTGTCACACCTCCAAATAATTACTCAGGAAGCTTTAACAGCAACTAAAACATGGCTTTTTAGCTCACAACTCATACTCAATCCTAAAAAAAAATACTACTACTTTTTTCCTGCAAATCCTTCTTCCTTGAAAAAATACAATTTGAAGTCCTCACTCTTGATAATACACTCATGGAAGGCACTTGTCATAGCAAGTTATTAGGGATGATAGTGGATGATCATCTTAAGTTCACCCTGTATATTTAAAATTGCAAAAAAAAAAAAAAATCATGAAAAATTAGTAATGCTTTACAGAGCCAAAAACGTTCTTACTGATGCAACTAAAGCTGCACTTGCATTACTTATCTCCTCTTCATAATTCTCTGTGGATCTTCTGACATCATAAAAATCAAAACTTGCACAACGCTATAACAAAGTTGACAAATTTGCAGCCAATTCCCCTTTCAGAACCCACCATTGTATAGCACTTAAAATTCTAAATTGGTTAGACCTACTCCATCAACTAACATATACACAGCTTCTTACCACCCATATCATTATCGGTAATCCATCTGCTTGTCCAGCACTGAATAAGATTCCACACAACTATGTTCTTAGTCAGTCAGTCAGTACAATCCATTGACCAAAAACTCTTGTTTGTCCACAAACCTATCAAATCTGCTGGGCATTGTCTGTACTCGTACCATGTTGCTAAGGTCTAGAACTCTTTATCTCTATCCATTATGTCAATTACATCCCTCCCATCCTTCAAAATCATTCTGAAAGACTTCCTGGCCAAAATGTGGCTTTTTTCTTCCTCAACACCAGAATAAACTATATCCCTAAATGTGAACAAATATCTATTCATATCTTCTTCAGTCACGCCCTTACTTCTATCAATTTCTCTCCCCTGGCTTTTTCTCTAAATATACCATAAGCCTGCATTTCTCTCACTTCCTGTTTGTATTATATTAACTTACCTTTAATTTCTCTATAAACTGCCTAAAATTTCTCTAAGTATTAAATCAGTGTCATATAACTTGCATCTATTATTAACCAATGTTTTCATATTATCTTTAATTTGGTATCATTATTTAAACTGTATTCATTTTTTGTATTATTTGAAAGACTGTAAAATAATTGTTCTTAAAGTGTTTTGTAATACTTTGAAGATTTTCTCCCCGGGCCTCCACTGAAAATGGGCTCCTGCCTAGTTGTATTTTCCCAGTAATCAAATGCCAACAAATAAATAAATATAAATGAGATAGAATTAATCATGTCATAGACGGAACATCTTTACCTTCACCTTCAATTACCTGACAAAACTAAGTATTGCTAATAAAAAGCACTTCTACTGAAATCAGAAATTACTTTCATTATATATTTTTTAAGAATGCTGTCCTGCCAAAGCTCTCTGAGATCATTATGGAGACAATTTTTTTGTCATTAGACACACTTTTATTTAGCTTGATGTAGTACTAGAAAAAAAGTAGAGCTGTGATTAGTGTTGCTATCATTGTTATATAGATCTTGGGTCCTAGTTTGTTTCCTTATTGACGCATATTCTCTATGAAGCTTGCATATCCTTCTTATGTCCACATGAATATATGCTAGAGTCCTAATTTTTATTCATCCATCATCTCAAAGACATCCATGTCAGTAAAAGTAAAATGGAAATTCTCAGAACTCCTGTTGCTAGGTGTGTTTGCATTGCTAATTAATTTTATATCCTGGAATAGACTGTCAACTGGTCCTGGACTGTTTTTTGCAATGCTAAGTATTTTTATACCCTGCAATGGACTGTCAACCAATCCTGGTCTGTAGTTTTTTACTTTAGGCCAGTTGCTTGACAATATTGACATTTGCTCTCTACAAACCTAAGCTAAATAAAGCAGGATTATAAATGGGACATCTGTGTACCTCTCAACCTCTTAGCACAAGAAATCTGGGCAAAGCCAAAACTTTTGGGGGGACAAAGGTCCAAAATCAAGGAGAGATTTTAAATACTGCTCTTACAAACTTAAGATGTTGATAGAATAACAGATTTTGATTTAACATGCATTTTTCTGAAGGATATGAAGTCTGATACTGAAATGTCTCTCATTATTTAATGACTTCAGTCTTAAGTAATATGCCAGAAAACCTAGGTGTGTGTGTGTGTGTGTGTGTGTGTGTGTGTGTGTGTGTGTGTGTGTGTGTGTGTGTGTGTGTGTGTGTGTGTGTGTGTGTGTGTGTGTGTGCGTGTCTGTGACTTTTCATGTGCATGTTTATGAACTACTGTATATATACCACATGCACATCATAAACTCTAATTAGTTATATATGTTTTCATGTAGTTTCAGCTACAGAATAATGTATGACCTTATATGCATCAAACTCATTAAGATTAGTTATACCATCTTTGTGCGTACTGTGTTTTTCAAAAGTTTGGATGACTAAAATGTTTAAAGAGTTCCTCATGTATTTATTTAAAATATGATCTGGAAGTATCAGCACAGCAAGCATTGAGGTTGACTGCATATTTAAATGCTGTCCTTAAAACAAAGTGCAAACTTTGAATCAAGAGCCCTTTTTCCAACTCCAATCAGTTACTTTTTGAAAGATGAACATTGACACATGCAAAACACAAATGTTCCTGTGGGGGCAAAGGTAATATGTTACAATGAACATCATTTTTCTGTTTGTTTGTTTGTTTTGTTTATCTGATAACTTGAGTGGACTGGATATACAAATATTTATAAACATGACACAGGAAATAAATAAAAAAGAATAATATTGTGGTTCAGCTGAACAGAGATATTACTAATAAGATAACAGAAAATCTGAAAAGATAATTTAAGTAAATAATTTAACTAAACAACTTGTCTGAACAGTGGTGTGGATATACAACTGGAAATCCTTTCAGTACAACTGTTCAGAGAAACTATGTTAAAAAAGGCAATATTTTCTTCTAATTAATTTACATAAACAGCTTGACTAAGTAGTGCAGCAGAAATAAAATTGAAAATTAATAGATTATGAAATGAATATCAAAGAGTTCTATGACTAAGTAAAAAATTAATCTAGACACAATTTGTGAGATAGGTAGCAATCATATAGAGTGAGCCTGGATAGTAGCAGAGTAGACATTTTTAAAATTACCATTATGTCATTTTCAATGAGTTGTAGCAGTAAACAAATATTGAAGTCACTGCATCAGTTTTTTTTTTCTTTTAATCAATGATTTTATTTTTTATAAACTGATCTAAGAAATTAACATGAAAAAAGGAAAACTAATGTTTCTAAAGGGGGTTCTACCTGAACGTTTGTGGACCATTATTAGTAACCTTGGAACAGTGACACCCAATGTGTGAAAATATGGAGATTATTTACTAAGTCAGAGGTTTGAAGTACCTCAGAATATTCCACTAAATCTAAGGTGTAGTATTGCATGTAAGTATTTCACTATAATTAGATTGAGTTTTATGATTTCATAGGATCATAGGTAAGTACTAGGCTAGCAGCTCTTGTGGGCCATTTTAAGCTTAGCAAATTTCCCTTTCAAAGTTGAGAGTCAAACCCTGTACTGTGTAACTATGAAGGAAACACCTTAACCATTGTATCAACCTACAACCTCTGCTTTTTTTTTTTTTTTTTACAATTGCAGTTTATTTTTTATAGTAATCTGGTTCTATGGCACAGAAGGATACAGCCCTCACTGTGACCCAAGTGACCTGTCACTGGAGGACTTAGACAGAAATATTTATGTGCAAAGCAGCATGATCTGCTAAACTTTTTGGGGCGCTATACTTGAAGGCACAGTGCACAGTGTTATTTCCCTTGTGGAGACCAGGGAAACCGTGTTCATGTCCAAGGGAGAAGTGTAAGGCTGTTTGTAGGGAATGTCTTTGTAGCTGTGAGACATTGTCTTCCATGGTCACTCCATTCCCCAAAGTACAGGGAAGGTAGAGCTCCAATAACAAAAAAAGTTAGAAACCAACCTGGTCAACCCTCTCCCAGGTAATGGGGGAATGAATGGACTGGTTGACCAGGAGGGGGTCTAACTGACAAACAGAATGGGCCTTATTTCTCATATTTGCTGAACTTGCAGTTGCAAGTGCCACAATTCTGAGAAAAAGTGTAATAAAAGAAAAAAAAAAGAATGTATAATCAGCTGCAGAGAACCAAATGTACTTATGAGCAGTTAGATGACATTTTGTTTGAGCAAATGAGCATTCTTGAAATGGAGAGGGATGATTTATTGCTTTTGGGTATGCTTGCTACAGAAAGGTATGCACTTCTGTAATAGCTGCAAGTATAATAAAAGCTATAACTAGAATCTTATTCTTATGCCAGTCCTTCCCTTCCCAAAGCTGAAAAGAAAAGTCATCAACCCCCTTCTTCTCATTTTCTGCATGGGGTTGGGGTGTTGTCGTGGCAACTGCCACCACGTCTCTCAGTTGAGTACTATTCTCCTACCTTCTTTGACAGTCATTCGCGGCTGCAATAGACATTTTCTCTTGTGATCTATCCATCTCTTGGCTGGACATCTTGGTTTTCTCTTGCCTTTTTCATGTCTCTCCCAAATATTCTTTATCAAATCATCAAATCATATACTTTAGATTTGACTGAGCAACAGTATTCTGTCCTCTTTTGCCTTTTCTGCAACTGGAGCTACTACTTTCGTTTATTTTCGGATGTACTCATTTCTTCATCTGTCCCCCAATGAGCATCTTACTACCCATCTCAGACATTTCATCTCTATCACCTCAGGCTTCTTCAACTGTTCTGCATTTACTGCCCAGGTT
This sequence comes from Protopterus annectens, assembly GCF_019279795.1. Lineage (NCBI taxonomy): Eukaryota > Metazoa > Chordata > Ceratodontiformes > Protopteridae > Protopterus > Protopterus annectens. Next base: position 164,488,919 of record NC_056742.1, read on the forward strand.
TCTGTACCATGCAGAAATGCAGGTTGCCAGTGGCAGATTAAGTGTGCCTTGGGCCCTGGACAGTTTTCAGATCATAACGACCACACTTTTTTGGACCATGCAAAAATGTGTATATTCTTTTGGATTCATCTTCCTGATTTAAGGCCATTCAAACTGCTGTCATTATAATCCCCCAATAGCCATACCCATCAGTTCCAGCAACTTGACTAAATATACTTTAAATGTATGCTTGTGATAAAAATATCTGTTGGAAAATATTCCAACTTGCCTTAGACATGCACACTAGTCCTGCAAACCATCCTAATAACTGTTTAATTTGGTTATGACAGAAGGGTAAGCTATTGTCATCTACAGACAGCACCCATAATCAACAATCATAGCCCCATTGTTGAGTGTGTACACATCAGATTAGATGCCTGAATGTGGTAAAATTAATAATTATAAACACAATAATGTATTTTAGGTTTCCTTCACCCAAACATAAAGTAGCACAAGTATTCCAACTTATTACACATAAATGCACAGTACTACTGCAATGCCAAACTGTTTAAACTGATCAAACAACAAAAAAGGTAAGCTACTTTCATTAACTCATACCTCTACCTGCACTTATAGTCACTTAATTGTGTATACCTCTTCTGACTGTGACAGAAAATAATACCTTTTAACCTCTTATCAGAAGACTCAGGGACAAAGCCAAAAATAATGAGGGAGAAGAGCACAAAATATTAAACAGATTTTAAACATTGCTCTTATATTCTCAAAGTTGCTACAGAAACAAATGTTGCATTGGCATGCATTTTCTGAAAGATATGAAGTCTGAAACTTAAATAATTGTCATTTGTTAATGACTGTAGCCCTCGGTGCTTTGCTAGAAAGCCAAAATTTATGAAAAACAGGTCAAACTGAGGCATGTTCAGGGGCATGTTGCAAAATCAGAGACCGTATGAATCTGGTTTCACACAAACAGTACCCAAAGCGTATTTCATGCAATTGCAAACTAGTCCTGTAAAGTCAAAGTATAAGCTAGAAAATGATAAGAGGGCAGGTTGCTTTCGTATATAGAGCCAGCCCCTGTCCCCCATTTAGTAATGACAATCATGAAAGATTTTGCAGAAACACATACTTTTTATGAGGCACAAACCAAATATATTAGGCAAAGTCAGGGACAGTTTGCAGAATCAGGACCATTTTAACTTAGTTTCACACAAACAGTACCCAGCGAGTAAACATGCCAACTTATTTCATACAAATGTCCACTAGCCCTGTAAATGTCAGCTTAGAGACTGTCAAGAGAGTAAGCTGCTTTCATCCAAAATAAAGGTGCCCTCCAATCTGGTTGACTACTAGCATGTTTAAAAAAAGAGAGAGCAAATATTCCAATTTATTTCTCACAAATACACACAAGCCCTTTATGCCGAACCTTAAACTGAGCAATTGAAGGGGCAAGTACTTTCATTCACAGCATGCTCCCCCTCTAGCCCACCACACAATCTGAGTGCCTACCAGCATATTTAAATAAGTAAATATTTCAATGAATTTTACATAAACCCACATTAGCACTTGATGCCAGTTGTTAAACTGAACAAATGAAGAGAGCAGTTTGCTTTTATCTACAATGTAGTTCCCTGCCAGTATATTCCAAAAGGCAACAGTAAATATACCAGTTTGTTTCAAGTCCACACCAGCCTGTAATGCCAACATTTAAACTGAACAAATAAAGAGGGCAAGATGCTTTCATCCAGAGCATGACTTTCCCCCACCCCCACTGGAATGCCTGACAGCATATTTAAAAATACATATCCCAAATTATTGCACACAATTGCATGTCAGTCTTTAAACTGAGCAAATGAAGATGGCAAGTTGATTTCCTCCTAGCCACAGCTAACTCCCAACCCAATCTGGTTGTCACACCAGAATGTTAAAACAAAGTACTTACCTTTCATTTCAAACCAGCAATCCGCCATCACCCACAACCATACCTCTCAACCTCTTAACATAAGAAATTGGGTCAAAGCCTGAAATAATGAGCAGACAAAGCTCCCAAAATAGGGACATATTTCAAATATTGATCTTATAAACTTTGATAGTTGCTAGAATAACAGCATTTGTGTTAGCATGTATTTTCTGCGGGATATAACATCTGAAACTCAAATGTATGTCATTATTTAGTGACTGCAATCATCAGAGATTTGGCAGAAAACCACAAATTTTATGAAGAACAATCCAAAATATGAGTCAAAAATCTGGAGATTCTGCAAAAATCTGGACAGTTGAAAGGCATGCCCACAAGTACATGTATACATTAATAAACACAGGAGTTGAATATTTTCTTCTGAAGCTAAGTGAATCGTCTGTTTTATTAGGCTGTTTGCTACTCATTCTGAGTAGTGGATGATAAGCAATACTTTTTTGGTGTGCAGCACATACCCAGACTCCTCATTCCTCTTGCAGTTTTCTTTGTATCCCACATCTAGCATTTACTCCGACTCCTTATCCATCCCATATGTCCTCTGCTTGTCTTTGTAGTCAGAATATTACTTTTGCAGAGATTATTGCATTTTTTGTAGTAGTGAAGTATGATTTCATTAGCATAGAAAGTTGGTCTTTCATTGAACATTTTATGTTTGGTATCAAATCATCCACATCAGTTAGCAATGGAAATGAAATAATAATTCACCAAACAATCAGACAATTTCTGCCAATGCTATATATTATACAGCCATAAAGAATAACTTAAATGAAAGCTCTCTTAAAGCTCTGTGGTAGTCCAGCTTATCCTTACATATATGCTCGCATGAATCCAAGAAAGTAATTAAAATCCTTATAAAAATCATTAATAAAATACTTAACACATTGTGAGTTTAAAGAAGAGACCAGCCAATTGGCTTGGCATTTTAATGCTACTTCTTTTCTCTACTGCACTTATCACACTCTCCCATGTCTCATTTCTGCAACAGTTAGCTCTGGGTGCAGAGTAAGGACAGCAACAAACAACTTTGCAGGAATATTACAAAACATACACCATCCACTGGAAGAAGTGATTATTTTTTTTTTGTTGTTATTGTTATTATTAAAACCCCTTGTACTTCAGCAACACATGTTCTCAGAGAGAGAGATAACAGAAAGCTCCAACTTATTGAAGTGAAACTTCCTTAGGCAAGGGGGTGCAAGTTCGGAGTGAAAAGGAAAAGGGGAACACAAGTACGAAGTGGGTGGAGTTTGACTTCCGTACTCATTTAGGTTTTCAACCGCACACACACACACACACACACACACACACACACACACACACACACACACACACACACACACACAAGCACATACACCAATTATCCTGTTAGCACAAGAAATATGGATAGAGCCACAAATAATGGCTGAAAGAAGGACCAAAAATAGGGACGGATTTTAAATATCGCTCTTATAAACTTAGACATTTGCTAGAATAACAGGGTTTCTGTTAGCATGCATTAAGAGATTTCTGTGCCTCTCGACCATTCCTCTCAGACTGTTAGCACAAGAAATCTGAATAGAGCCACAAATAGCAGGCAAGCAAAGGACCAAAAATAGGAATGGATTTTAAATATTGCTCTTATAAACATAGAATGTTGCTAGAATAGCAGAGTTTCCCTTAGCATGCATTTTCTGAAGCAGAGGTGTGTGTGTGTGAGAGAGTGAGTGAGATGACTACTGGAAGCAGCAGCAGCAAAGAGGTTTGCATACCTCTCGACCTTTCAACTGAAGAAATCTGGATAAAGCTGAAAGTAAAGGGGGAACAAATGCTCAAAAATAAAAACAGATTTTAATTATTATTCTTATAAAATTACAAACTTGCTTAAGTTAAGGCTTTTTGTTAACAAGAATTTTCTGAAGAAAATAGAAGTCTGAAAATCAAATCTATGTCATTATTTAGTGACATCAATCAGTAATAACTCGCAACAAACAAAACTTTTTAGAACAACGGAACAAAAAAAAAATAAAGTAAAAACCATGACATTTTTTAGTTATTTTTTTGGATGTAAAATGCTTCCACTAACACCATTAACATGTACTACAGCAAGTTTCAAACCTTAGGAGTAGGAACTATTTTACATCAAAAATATATATAAAAAAAATAATATACTAATAAGGAATATATAAATAAGTAAGTAAAATGCAACAATTTTACAGAACTCCCATTTTCTAAGTGCAATAATACCTTCCAGGGTGTGTGTTAATGTATAATCAATACTCTTCCAGGGATGTAAAGCCCTATGCCAGTGACGTTGGGCCTCATAACACAATTGTTTTAATAGTGGTAATTGAAATTAATATGCCTATTTTTTCCTAAACACTTATGGGGTGAAGACCAGTGAGTCCATTTCTCAGTCACAACCTAACTATAGAATAAAAAATTGTTCTGCAGAAAGTGCCGTGGTTAAGGAAAGAGTATATTTCAACAAAAATTAATATAGGCAAGCATTGTAATACACAGTGCAGCTAAAATAATAGAAATAACTGTTAATATACACTAAGTAGTATAGGAAAGACACTTGATACAATATTTACATGAAACATTACACTGTCGAGTGAGAAAATTCTGCAGGTAATGCCATAATACAAGAACACATAGCAAGAGTAAGGTTGCATAGGGAAAAACAGAGTACTAAAATGGTGCTTATGTTCAGAGAAATAGTACTTGCCATCAGATTGTTGTTGTGGTTGCTGTTGCAGGTAAGGTGGATGTCAGGGGTGCTTGTAAGCAAGTTCCAGATGTATTGGCCAAGATGGGTAAAAGGCCTGTCTGTACAGTCCAGAGAGATGAGTAGAAAGACAAGGGTGGTAACAGAGGAACCAGAAGATCTAAGATCTGAAGAGTCTGTTAATACTGAGCAGGTGATGCAAGGCTTTACACTAATTCAAATGCAGGACATTGTCACTGAGTGCAGTAATAAGTAAAAGAATTCTGCAGGGCAGGGGAAGGCATAATGAATGTTGATTTCCAAGGCAGTGATGTAGTTATTTCCTGTTCCCAACAATGAAACTGTAGATATAGGTCTGCTTTACTTACCACTTCAGAGCATTTGTGACTGAATGAGAGCCAATGATAGAAAGGGAATATTTGAATATGGGTAGAAACACTCCTTTGCCTATATTTGTCCAAACCTGCTTAGTTAGAAAATTAGAGACCAAATGAAATTTAGTAGAGATATACCTTTATTGTACAAGTTGTAGATGTGTATGGAAACCGTCATTAGAGATCTAACCAAATGGCAAGATATTTTAAAGATTCAACTGTTTTCACAATGCTGCCATTGGGATTTTAAAGGTTCCAGCTGACCCTTGTTGAGTTATTGTCTCTTGGTATACCAAAAGCCAGTGCTTTGGTTTTATTGATGTTTACTTTGGTATCAGTCAAAGTAATATTAAGTGTGTTACAGATAACCACAGTAGAAATGCTAGATTCCTTACCAATCAATAGGGATTTGATTGATAATGTAGATAATGGAAAAAAAAGCAGAGCACTGAAAACAAAGTAAGGACTGAGCCTTGAGCTGTACCATTCAGAAGAGGAGTAGACATGTGAAGGATCAAATTTAAAGCATTTGATTTTCAGATACACACAAAAATGTTTTAATGAGTTTGAGTAAAGGTCATTGAGGATGTGCTCACTAATGAAAAGTGAGTAGTAAACTAGGTCAAAGTTCTTCTAGAGGTCTACAACAATAGTTTCCAAGAGGCTTTGTGCATTAACTGAATGGTCCATTGTATCTGTTAGAGTGAAATCAACAGTTTGTTCCATGTCTTTTCTAAACCTGCGATGATGATGCTGATAATGAGCAAGATGCCTACAAGATTTGATGTGCTGTTGTAATTGATGGGCTACTACCTTTTCCAGAATTTTGTCCAGGTATGACAATAAGGTCAACATTCTGAATTAGCCAGGCTTACAAATATTGGTTTGTTTGTGAATAAAAATGGTAGGAGGTAATTTTCCAGAGCTCTGCAAACACACCACTAGAAAAAGACTTATAAATGGCATGCTGTAGTGGAAGGGCAAAAAAGTCTCATGTGCACTGATAAACGTAGGATATAAGCTCTCTTAACCAGCCTCTCCATAACTGGGTGCATTCTGGAGGCACTTGTTAAAGCTTCAGAAGTTAACTGCTTTAAACTGAAAATTAGTTACAGAGCCAAAGATGGACTCAGAAGTAATATTAGAAGCACACATTGGAAGGTCTCTGGCAAATAAGGCAGAAAAGCAGGCTGAGAATGCTGTCCACTTCCCTTCACCATCAGATTCTCATCAGAAATATGTTGACTGTTTAGCATAAGTGAAGTAGAATGAATTGGGGTAGATCTTCCTTTTAATTTCCCACAATCCTTTGGGATTTCCAAGTAGAGTTTACCAATGTTTTAATAACTAGGAAGCGGCTACTTTTTTGCCACATGTTAGCATTCTTTTCTTAGAGAACAGTAATGCTCAATAGTCATCAGAGCATTCAGTGCCTTTGTACTTGTTCAAGACTGCCTTCTGAACAGAGGCTAGATTCATTAGCTCCTAGTATAATGAAATATGTCATTGCTTTGAGCTCTTCTGGTTTTGTTTATATAGTATTGACCCAGTAATGGCAGTAGTATGTTTAAGAAGTACTACAGGGCAGTGTCATATCTTGTTATTCCAGTTCTGGAGATGAGTCTGTATGAGCTAAATGTGTCCAAACTAACATATCTTTCTCTTGTTTTAGCTCTTTAGATATGTTAAATGATGACCTTTAGAGGTATTTGATGCTTTTTGTCTGAGAAAGTACAAGAGTGTAAGGAGTAACCACTGAAATGGGGATGTCTTTATGAGGGGATGAGAATGAAAATTTTGTTGGCTGGTTTGTTGGAAAAAAAAACAGACTATTAGGTTATGTTGACCTGAATGACAGATTTGACAGGTAAGGATGGTCCAGTGACAAGATGGACTCAAGAAGTGATGCTCTGTGAGGGTCTTAAATGGGAGAAAAACTTACTTAGGCTCTTGCTTTAGAATGAAATTACTGATAAGTAGCTTTTTTTGTTTGTTTTTTACACTGAGGTTATTTAATACTGTCATGCATACTTCCCTCACATACTGTTGTGTGGTAAGAATAGGCTGGTATAATAACCAAACATGAAATTTTAGAGAACATTACCTAAGGGGCACTTACTAATATTTAGTTGTTGGGACAGGATACAACTAGTCAAATTTTTTTTGTTTTGTGGTTCTCTTCTATTCATTGAGCTTACCCTCTCAGCTACTCTGTTGACCCATTCTTGACCCTTGAGTGAGAGCCCTAGGTTCCATTTGTTGCATGATGGCAAGAGTTGAGGATATCAGGAGTGGTGCTATCATTCTGATGAAGATCAGAGTTTTTCTTCGCAATTCTGACTCCTCATGCATGCTTATTAGCATCCAAGTATTGGCATGTGATGCCTCTATGCAATGCATGCCATTCCTGCACTTTTTACAGTCTATTAGCTGAAATCCCCTTGTAGACATGTCCATCTCTTTAACCCTTGGTCTTCATTGGAAGTTTTATTGTGGAGGGTATACCCATAAAGTTCATGCCCCTCCCCTTCCAGTTAACAGAAGTGATAGCACCACCTTTAACAGGCATCCAAGCTACTAGTGAATTTGGATCACCAGGGTTGTACTCAGAACTTTATTAATTTATGCCATTTAGAGTAATATGATGTAGAATAGAATTTGATATGATGGATAGAGCTTTACATATTCTAGTTAAAGCCAGATTCCAGTTACATCTAGTAAAAAAGTAAATGCACTGTCTGATATTTTATTTGTTGTGTTTCCAGTACATGGAAAAATGATATATTCAGTCAAGAACAATTTCATGCTAATTTAAGTTAGCTTGAGACATTCTTGCTTTTTTATTCTAGCATAAATAGCCTCAGCAGTAACCATTTGAAATTTCAGGATCTGCTTTAGTGAGTCTTGTAATCCTGAGACTGAGTGATAGAAAAAAACAGACCTGCATACACTAAGTCCAAGATGGTCATTGCTTAGAATATTCCCTTTCCTCTAAGGTATGACAATCTTGCATGTTGTTAAAGAGATTAGTGTCAAGGTACAAGAGGTTATTTTTGGTGCATCTTGTTAGTAACTAAATATGCATCATTGTAACAGATTTAACTTGTGTAGCAACAGTATGCTACCATGCCACAGGGAGAATGTAGTCACTTCCTTTGGTACGTCCATCAATGTACACAATACCTGCTTTTGTTTTCATTTTTGCAGTTTGTTGTTGCTCCTAAATGTTAGGCCATTATTAAGGTTCCTTTGAACAATCAATGTTTTTTCATGGATGCTAAAATTTTTCTACATCAAGTGATCGGAGAAGTACTAGAAATGCCAACTTTTACTCAGGAAAGGTATACTTGATATTTACTTTATTGCACACTGGGGGGGGGGGAATCTATGAATGAGACTTTCGGCTTTTCCCGGTTAGGGGTCGCCACAGTGGAACTCCAGTCTGTTCATGATTAGCAATGGATTTTTACGGTGCCGCGTTGCCAGCCTGACGCCCAACCTTCAACGAAGGCACACCCATTCATGCTCGCACCTACCTGCATGTTTTTAACTTCACTCGACAGCAGGGAGGACATGCAGACTCCACACAGAAGGTGCTCCAGCCAAGAATAGAATGGGAGAACCTCTTGCTGTGAGGCAACAACTCTAACCACTGCACCACCGGTGCTTTTCCTCTATGAATATACTTGTTAATAAGTACCTTCCTTCTTTGTTGAATCCACAGTCAAAGTTAGCTGTGATGAGTTGCTTGCCTTCTGAAAGAGCATGGCCCAGTCTAGAGGACTTTTGAAAGATTTTGTGGGTTGGGAAGTTAGGGGTGCTTTTTCAGAGGACAGTGACCTTATAAGTGATATCATGGAGTTTAGGGAGGTGTGCCTATGCTATACATGTGATGATAATTTTTCAGATGTTAAAGAGGGAAATTAGCCAGGTAGTTATCCTACTTGAGACAAAATCAAGTATAAAGAATTCAGGTCTTTTAGAGCCTAAAGTTTTAATGAAGTAGGTACAGACCATAAACTGGGCTTGGAGCAAAAAGGAGCTGTCATTATTTTCATGATAGGATTGCAAGTAGTAATGGAATTGGTCAGGATAAGTAATTCAGTTAGGTGGGGAAATCTGATTGTGAAAGATTTTGGGTAAATGTTAGGACATGTGTGTGTGCCTCAAATAAGGATGACACAGACTTTTCAAAGCACTGATTCTGATGATGGATGGGTATACCTATACAGACTGAATTTAATTGTGGGGCTTTATGTTACACTGGATAACATCTTAGATAGACTAAGCAAAACAAACAAAAAAAAAAAAAAAAAAAAGAATTACATGAAAAGAAGTTACCTAATTTAAAGAAAGGTATGTAACTGGACAGTTGGATTAATTTGTGGTAGAGATGCCAAAAGATAAGTAGGTATTATACATTTCTCAGATTCTAGACTATCAGGCAAGCAAACCAGATGCTTTTGTAGAAAGTAGAGTTTACTAGAAAGATTAACATGGACTGAAACAAAAGGCAGAACCCTACCAAGCCACACTATTGTTGTTCTGTGTATTAAATTAGAAGATGGTGAGAGCTGTAGGGGTTGATGCTGATGATGACGATGATGGTGTGATGGTAGTAAAAGATGTGATAAAGGATGGAGATGGACACAGTAAAATTAATGAAATATTCCAAACAATAGTAGTTTTGTATCTCCTGGTGATTTGGAACATTTTTCAGTTGTTCTTGAAAGGTAAATCATGACTCTCTGGAGTTGGATATATTTTAATAATATCAGTAAACTTATTTAATATATAAATTGGAAGACAAATTTGGACATTAACTAAAAGCTGTACACCAAAGGAATATACCACCATCAAAATAAATAGACCTCAATAACCTGGAATCCTGCTCGAACAAAATTGCAAAGTTTGCCACTAATGAGCCACACAGGACCCACCACTGCACAGTTCTCTCCCAGCTCAACTGGCTAGAACTCCCTAACCTTTTATCTTTTAATGAACTTACCATTGCCCACAAAATTGTCCACCAATCCAGCAACTGCTCTGCACTTTCCAATCTATTCCAGCCTAGTACCAATCTCAGGTCCCCTCAGATCCTCAGACAAACGTATGCTAAAGGTTACCCACTCCCACAACAATCACAGCAACTCCCTCTATTCTTACAAAATAGCTAAACTTTGGAACACCCTTTCTCAACTCATCACAAAAAATGCTAACCATCCTGACTTCAAACGACTTCTAAAGGACTACCTAGCTACTAATTGGCTTTGCTCCTTCTATACTCCTGGCTAATTCTTCCCAGCTCCTTTACCTTATCCCCACCTCTTATATCTACCCCTGTCTTACTGTCCCTAGCATCTCCACTTCTTCAGTTTCATCTCTATCCTAAACTGCTTTATTATACAACTTCATTCCTCTGCTCTGTTGGATATGGATTCACATGTATGTGCTCATAATCTGTACATGTAAATCGCAACTATCTTGGTGTCTCTGCTGTTTTTCATTTATTCACTATTATTACTTTGTTCTGCACTATTTTATGACTTTGTTCTGCTCTGTATATATATATATATATATATATATATATATATATATATATATATATATATATATATATATGTGTGTGTGTACACTGTTATTTCCATCTTGTATTTGTATGTAACTTTTTTTAATGTTATCATTGATATTTGGAACATTTATCCCCTGGCCTCCACTGAAAAGAGGCTCCTGGCCCAGTTGGACATTTCCCGGTTAACAAATACAATAAATAAATAAATAAATAAAATAAGACAATCAGAAGAAAGTGGCCTTAGGAACATTGAGAGTAACTCCTACTATCAGTTGTAGAAGTTAATTGTTTTAGGCATGGAGATTATTGGAGGATGTAAGAAGATTCCCAAGAAAAACATGTAGTCTGGAAATTTTATAGAAAATAAATTGAATCAAGTGATAGCTGTGATTAAATTTAAGGAAGAGGAATCTACACATACTCGAAAAGAAATAAGAACTTATTTTATCCATTATTATGTATTATGTATACAGCCTACCCCCACTAAAAATGTAAATCCTGCTACTTCAGCGTATTGGATGGCACAGTGGTGCAGTGTGTTGTCGCCTCACAGCAGGAGGGTTTCCGGTTCGATTCTCAGCTGGGGTGCCTTCTGTGCAGAGTCTGCATGTCCTCCCTGCATTCATGTGGGTTTCCTCCGGGTGCTCCGCTTTCCTCCCACATTAGAAAGACATGCATCTGGAGCATTTCTTCCTGGGACACCGCTGAAAATTGGCTTTGTTCCAAGTCGAACTTTCCCAGTTAGCAAATGTTAAATAAATAAATAAAATAAAAGATAAATGAGGTAGGATCCAAGGAATGCTTACACTAGATGAAAGTTAAGCATTAGTTGTAGACAAATGCTTGGCAGAGGTGTAGTAGGCAATCAAAAATATTGCAGGGATAGCTTAATCTCTCTGATGGTTTTCCCATAGAGTGTTATAGGAAAAGAGGAGGGGCCACTTTAACATCAGCACTGATACAAAGATTTATTAGTGTAAATACACTGCTAAGTTCTTTTGTCAGTAGTGTAAACACAGCAGGTGAAGCATCACCATTTATGGGGAGAGTTAGAACTGTAGTACTAGTAAATAGAGAGGCAGCACCACAGACAGGGAATTATAGACCCATTTCTTAAATAAACATGGAGGCAAATATAGCAGCAAAAATGCGTGCCAGCCACTAATAAGGCAATTATATCTCTTGACTAATACAAAGTTATCAAGGAGGCTGTAAAAGGCTAATGCACTCTGAATGATTGGTGCAACTTGCATTGTTGATAAACCAAGACAAAGACAGCCAAGTGAGGGGACTGTGTTTTTGATTTAAAAGGGCTTGATTTCAATGGATTAAGTCGCTCACTCTTCTGTTTAAAGAAACAGAAAATTTGGTAACAGATTCCTATCGTGGGTATGGGCTTTATATGGCAATCATATGTTTGACATGTCTATTAATGGGGCTGTTTATGAAACTGCCCATATATAGTATAGAAACAGAACAGTTTGACCCTAATGCAACTGGATACACTTCCATATTAAAATTCATATTTATTGTCTACAAGAATATTTATTGGACAATTTGACCCTGGATGTTTTGACCATGGACTATTTGACCCCATTTAAATTTAATAAAAGTATTTTAATACTTAATATTTTAATTAGGAATTTTAGATAGGACTTTAATATATTATTTAACATTTTAATATGTAAATGTTAATTTGTTTAACATATTATTAAATATAATTAACTTAATTAACAATAGTTTTTAACATGTTAACAATGAAATCATTCATGAATTTTTCATAGGAAGTTAACATGTTTAACTAGTATATTTGAAGTGTTACAAAGCGTATCTGAAGTTTTATTCAGTTTTATCCATTTAATTGTTATTAAAGCTGGTTTTATTCTCCAGAGAGTATTCTGTCTTTTACTTTGCTAACGTGAGTTCTCTATGATTGTAACAGGTTACAGACCAGTATTGCAAATAATATTTTTGTTCTCTCTAATGACAGGTTATTTGCTGCACAATTGGGTATGATTGTCATATGTTTTTGCTATTCTTGCTGAGCGTTATAAATTATTATAAAACCTTGTCAACCAGGGCATATCAGTAGTATCAAACTGTTTTCAAAGTGTTACATATTTAGATATGAAATGTGTTAATACAAGGGTCAAAACATCCATGGTCAAAATGTCCCATACCCATAGTATAGTAAATAGGAACCATGCTTTGTTTTTCTGGGATTATTTATTTTAGATTTAGAAGAACCAAAATGAAGGTCTGTAAACAGCACCCATATTCATAAAAAATTAATTAGACAAATTATTCTTTAGTCTATTTACATTTTTCTCTTTAATTTTGGAAGCTCTAGCTATCGTAGTTCCAGAGTTTATATTTATATTCTATAAACCGGAAAATGTATCAGCATTAGCCTTCAATAAAAACAAGGCTGTCTTCATTCATACTAAAAGTAAAAGGACTGACCAATGGCCATAGCATCTATTATAGACACTTTCTTCCCAAAATTGCTTTTGACTGGGAGTAGGTCTTACCCTCAAAGATACTAGTTCCTAAAATTTACTACATATAAAAAAGTATACAAAAAAACTTGGTACACTATATAGAAACAGGCAATATTTTACAAAAAACACAAAAACTACTATTGCTCAATCCCATCTGGTTTTAACTTTACTCTATGCATCACCCATATCAACTAACCTAAGAAAAAACGACTTAGCAAAACTAGACTCCTGTTAAAACAAAATCGCCAGGTATGTAGCAAACTCACCCTTTAGGTCTCATCACTGTTCTGCACTCAGACAACTCAATTGTTTAGAACTCCCTCAACTCTTACTCTTTAATCAACTAACTATGGCCCAGAAAATCTTCTATCAACCCGAGAAAACACCGGCCCTGTAAAACCTAATACAGCCATACTCCAGTGCGAGAATTCTACGCTGTGGTAACAAACCTCTTATAAAAATGACCACAACTAACAATCTTGCTGAAGAAGCCCTCTACTCAAATTGCATAGCCAAAATCTGGAATACACTACCTTCTAACATAACATCTTCCACAGCCTTAAGTCAATTTAAAAAAAATGCTAAAAACTCACTTATCCAACAAGTGGCTATGCCCATGTACTGCTCTTCCTATAGCTCTGATAAATAGGTGGTACAATATGCTCAGAAAAAACTCTGTACGTGTATTTCTAACTACTTCTCTATAATAACTATTTAATATTTCTATGGAATCTGTTAACTGCGCATGGCCACATTTGTGTAACTCATTGCAATTTATAATGTTGTCAAAGTGTATTATCTTATATGTGTTATGTACTCAAAGTTTGCTCTATTTATATATACTGTGTGTAGCTTTTCTTCCCAGGCATCCGCGGGAAATGGACATGTGTCTTTTTGGACCTTCCTGGTAAACAAATGTAAAATAAATGTAAAATCAATAAATAAAATAAATAAATAAATATATAGAATCCAAAGTATGAGAATATTTATATGCATGATATGTAATACACAAGTACTTATATGAATGTATGAATCTGTGAAAGTATGCACACACACAAGCACACATAGACACACACACACACACACACACACACACACACACACACACACACACACACACACACACACACACACACACACTCATTGGGTTGGGAGGGTGGCATAATGGTTAAGGTGTTTGCCTTACAAACACAAGGCACAGGGTTTGAATCTCACAGGGGATAACTGGCTAGGCTTAAAAATGGCTCGCAAGAGCAATTAGCCTAGTACTAACCTATGAACACACACGCACACACACATACCACACGTGCACATAGACACACACTGCATGCAATCTAGAAGATCATCAGTTCACCTACATCATGTCTTTGTGATACAGGAGGAAATCAGAGCATCCATTGAAATCTTACATAGACAGATGGAGTGAATGCAGACTCCAGACTGAAGGACTGAGAAGGATGACCAAGAACCAAGCACTGTGCAACACTCTGTCCAAACAGGTATAGATTGAGGTATAAATACTGATTTAAATGTCTGAGTTTGTAAGCATGCATGCAGCAGATAGCAGTTGCTGCTTCATAATTTGGTTTTCCAATCCAGTACTCAGGTGGGTTGCCTACCTTCCTTTCTTTGTCCACATGTTTTTCACCAGATATTCTGGTTTTCCCATTTCGCAAAAAGAGTTGTGGATGCACTAGTACTCTTCCAAATTGTGTTTAGGTGCATGCCATGTATGAGTACATGTCTATCTATATCTATATCTATATCTATATATCTATATCTATATCTATATCTATATCTATATCTATATATAGAACAAAATGGACAGCTCAGTGATTGCTGGGATAGATACTGGCTCTGCCGAGTCTGAATTGGATTATGTGCATAATCATAAAAGAAATGAAAGAATTAAAAACACATATATGATTATAAAAACAGTTTTCTTGTCTGTGTCCTCACATTTATGAATGCTGTACTATGGATTCACAACATAGCCAAATTACACAGCAGGACAACCTAGCATTATGCTATATAAGGAATAAGCCCTGGCTATGTCCCTGATGACGAAAATTTGATTAGGAGGTTTGTTGCTGGAAGAACCGGACAGGAAAATGTGAAAGAGAGTGGGTTATGCCAGCTTGACTATCCTATGTAGATGGATTTGGAGAGCCTGGTCAACAAGTTTGCTTTTTTTCAGATGGGGAGACCTGCATGACACCATTGGCCATAGGGCTAGGGATGTAGGTTTGGTGATTCCAAGCATACATACCGGAGAAAGGCCTTGGATAACCCTATGCTGATGCAAATGCCCCCCTCAGCCACAACAGGTAGGTTTAAGGACATAACAGATATACTAATCATGGTTTCCTGTGTGATAGCCATGCCATGCCATGGATTGCTCACACCTCATGGAATAAATGGGCAGTGGCAGTGGCTTGACAGTTGACAGGCATCGAGGTAAAAAACTTACCTAGAAAAGAAAATACATGGGAGGACAGCACATTAGTACAGCCCAGTGCATGAAGCTAATATGTCCACATTGCATACTGTATGATAAGAGCTACATTGGATAAAGCATAATAAGATATAAAAAATGCCTAGTAGATTGAGGTGTGAAATCAATATAGTGCATTTCATTACATTCTAAAATTCTGAACTTCATGTTCCTGCATACTAGCCAAAACACAATGACCAGCACTATATGCCTCTGTCCATTTGTAGGCTGAAGTATGATGTGTACTGCTAAATTTAGTGCTGCATACCCACCAACCAAATCTAGGGTTCACACCTATTCATTTGTACCTTACCTGTCACATAACTGTTTTCACTGAGCAATTATGTGCTAGGTGCATATAAGGTGCAGATTATTGTTGTGATGCAGCATATAATAATAGATTGCCTTTTGAGTACTTGGTCTCCATTTCAGTTCCCATCTAAGCTACCTCCTTTGTGGAGTCTTTATGTCATCCATCCCATTCACATGGGTTTTTCCTAGGGCTTCTAGTTACTGCCACAAAGATGTGATGTTAGGTAAACTGGTAAACCCATACGTGTGTGTGTGTGTGTGTGTGTGTGTGTGTGTGTGTGTGTGTGTGTGTGTGTGTGTGTGTGTGTGTGTGTGTGTGTGTGTGTGTGTGTGTGTGTGTGTGTGTGTGTGTGTGTGTGTGTGTGTGTGTGTGTGTGTGTGTGTGTGTGTGTGTGTGTGTGTGTGTGTGTGTGTGTGTATGTGTGCTTGTATTTCCTTCAGTATAATAGCACATGCACAGAACTGGTTCTCTCCCTTGGACTCCTTACTTGCTGGGACAGAATCTTGCTCCCCCCATAGCCCTGAATAGGATAAAGCAGGTACCAAAAACTGAATTAGTTAAGTAGATGGTGCTACTGTACTATGCACCATTCATTCTGTTCCTTCAAATGGACTGAGCTCAAGTTGTCAGACACACAGTTTTTCCGAATAGTGCATCTGTCATTGCAGTGTCCAAGCTGCTGTCTGTATTCGTGTCACAATACAGACAACAAATCCAGCCTCTGAGATGTAACAATATAAAGTTACATAGGTTCATAGGTTCATAGGTGTGTGCTAGGCTAATGGCCCTGGAGCCTTTACAAGCCTAGCCCATAGGATTACCCTGGCATCGTGCAACCCGACCTTAGTTCCCAGTGCTTCTGTCGAGTAGAGCCACTGGAGTGATCCCTGGGGTGAATTTTATATTTCCCATCCACTCATCAAGATTTCTCTTGAAGAGGACCAGTGAGGGATTGGGATTTCTTTAGATGTAGCATTTCTAACAGAGCTGAGTCAAACATAGCTTTGTAAGTCAACCAGAGCTCACCTCTAAGTAGGCGATATGAGACAGAGAATAGTTGGAGTTTCTTTGAGTCTGTCCATATAGGACAAGTGTTTAACACCTAGGATCCTCTTTGTGAGGTATTTTTACAGCCTCTCCAGTTGTTGCAGGTGTCTAGTGAGGTACGTGCCAAATGGGGCATTGTACTCGATGATTGGCCTAATGAGGGAAGCGTAGAGGGAGACAATGACCTCTTTATTCCTGGATGTAAAACCCTTAGTAATGAGATGTGTCACATAAAAGGACTTTCTGACCACAGTGGCAATGTGGTGGTCAAAAGAGAGGTTCTGTCAACCTGTGTTCCCAGATCTCTTATGATGCCTTCTGTGTTCAGTGGACTACCATCGATGTGGTAATTCATGGGAACAGGGTTTTTCTCAAGAGGGGAAGAGAAGAGGAATGATGGTTAGCAGGACTAAGACAGAATATATGTGTGTGAATGAGAGGGAGGACAGAGGAATGGTGAGGATGCAGAGAGTAGAGGTGGCGAAGGTGGATGACTTTAAATACTTGGGTTCAACAGTTCAGAGTAATGGTGAGTGTGGGAGAGAGGTGAAGAAGAGAGTATAGGTAGGATGGAGTGGGTGGAGAAGAGTGTCAGGAGTGATTTGTGACAGACAAGTACCAGTAAGAGTGAAAGGGAAGGTCTACAAGAGGGTAGTGAAACCAGCTATGTTATATATGGGTTGGAGATAGTGGCATTGACAAAAAGGCAGGAGTCAAAGCTTGACGTGGCAGAGTTGAAGATGTTAAGATTTGCACTGGGTGTGATGAGGATGGACAGGATTAGGAATAAGTATATTAGAGGGTCAGCCCAGGTTAGAAGGTTTGGAGACAAAGCCAGAGAGGCAAGATTACGTTGGTTTGGACATGTGCTGAGGAGGGATGCAGAGTATATTGAGAAAAAGATGCTAAGGTTGAAGCTGCCAGGTAACAGAAAAAGAGGAAGGCCTAAGATAAGATTTATGGATGTGATAAGAGAGGACATGCAGGTGTCACAGTGTGTTGGTGTGACAGAGCAAGATGCAGAGGACAGGAAGAAATGGAAACAGTTGATCTGTTGTGGCAACCCCTAACAGGAGCAGCCGAAAGAAGAAGAAGAAGGATGACGACACATTTTTTGGCATTGAGCTTAAGGCCATGGTTCTGACACTAGTCGTTGGTCTCAGTGAGGCCTTTCTGTAGGATGGCAACATCACTTGGGGAGTTAATTATGGCTCCCAACTTGCAATTGTCTCCGAACTTGTCAGCCAGAGTCCCTTTTTGTTTGCCTGGACTTCAGAGAAGTATATACCAAACAGGAGAGGACCCAGGACTGAACCCTGTGTGACTCCACTCATGACTGATTGGCAGTCTGACTTGGAGTCAGCTACTTTCACACTGTGGGTTCTATCTGTGAGCCAATTTGCAACCCACCTAGTGATATGTTGTTGATGCCTAGCTTAGTGAGTTTTTCTATGATTCCTGAGTGGGGAATGGTATCAAAAGCCCCGGCCAGATCAAGGTAGGCTGTATGAACCACCTTGCCTTCATCCACAGCTCTGGTGACTGACTCAAAGAAGTTAACCAGGTTGAGCAGGCATGATCTACCCTTCACAAAATCTAACTGTGTGGGATCCAGAGTTTGGAGATTCCCTATATCCTTGTTTATTAGGTCCATGATGATGCATTCCATAGCTTTGCATATCAGACTCATCAGGCTAATGGGGTGATAGTTCCCAAGGTCTGTAGTCGCTCCTCCTTTGTGGAGAGGGATGACTATAGCAGTGCGCCATTCGGTAGGGACAAAGCCTGAGTTGAGGCTGTGATTGAACAGGGCACACGTGAGGTGCCAGTTTACTCTGTAGTTCATGTAGAACACAGCCAGGGATATTGTTAGGTCCCATAGAAGCTGTATTCTTGGCCTTGGACAGTGCTGTTTTAACCTGTGCAGCAGTAATACTGGGTGCTTGGCAATCTACTGGTATTGTGATTGGTCTTTTGGTGGGGGAGAGAGGGGTAAAGTTGGCACTGAACCCATCAGCCTGGTATATTGGCGATATCTGTTGGCTTGGTATTAGGAGGTACCATTGTGCAATAGCTCCTAGCAAATCTGGGTATTGTCGGGGACATTCTTTACATAACTATAGAAGGCCTTGTGGTTGTTTTTACTATCTGCTGCAATTTTGTTTTCATAGCTAGCTTTAGAGGATTTGATGAGAGATCTCAACTTTTTGTTGAGGATTCCAGAATATTCCACATTCTGGATGCATAACCTAGCATATCAAGAAGAAATATGGCTTGAATAATTAGAAAATAAATAGTTGTATAAAAGACACAAAAGGCAACTTACTAAATGATGCTAAATGCTACTAAATTATATTAAATGTGGTTCTTTTTCAGAAAAATCAGTATGCCTATATTTAGTATGTGTTAGAGAAACAGTCAAATGGGTCCCAAGTTGGCATTCTTGGCTTAAAAGCTGGTAAGAAAGTAGATAAAGTTTAATTCTTATGAGTTATCTTCTTATTCAAATTTTTATTAAGTACTAAAAGTGTTCTGCAGGTCACAAAGTACATGTATGGTAAACCCCAAACCTTTACAAGATAACATAATTTTCTTTGATTTTCTGAGACATCATAGTCAAAGCACAATGCATCATTTTGATTATTTATAGTTTTTATCAGAACAGCAAAATTATGTTTTTAAACAAGATTAAACCTTTTTTTATCTACCACAAAAAAAAATAGTGTAGAATGTTGCATTAGCATTTCATTTGTCCAAATGATCAGTAATACAAAGGAGCTCATAAAATTGCTGCTTATTAAATCTGAAGACATTAACATATCATTTAATGAAGCCGTGCACTAGACCCTGCTCTTGCATTCTTTCCCTATTAATAGGTATTTACATTTTCATTTGTGCAAAATAAGCCACACTGTGAAATGTTTACCATTATTAGCATCTCACCATCTGGGCAGCCAGCTGCATTTTTTAAAGAAAACTGCAATGATTTGGTATTAATTATCTGCCAGTCACATGACTGCCTATTGTTTGCTGTTAAGGGAAAAAGTTGTTTGCATTGTTGTCACATATGGTTACTTTGAAGATGACTTAAATTAATTTTTAAATTTTGATACCGACATCCAAAAAATGAGCTCATTTTTCAGTTCTTAAGTGTCACAAACCTGAATATTAAAGTAACACACTAAATAAAGCAGGCATTCCTTTTGTACATTCTTTTTTATTTCATTATATGTTGTTCTTTTTGTTCGATATTTTCAGTAATTAAAATTTGTGATAAAAGTGCAATAACTGATAACTAAACATAGTTTCACAAATGATTAAACATTTTTTTCACTGAGATGAGAGCTGTATGGTTTATCCTTAGCTAGTGCATTTCCTTTAGGACAGCACTGGAAAAAAAATGTTTTATTCAAAGCACTTCGTATCACCAAAAATACAAATAATTTGAGCTTTCTGCTTAAGGATGGGTTTTAACTCAGTGTTGTCCCCTGTTGCTCATTTCATACATTTAGTTCATTATCTTCTCTTTATGGCATCACCATCTGCACTCAGGTCTAGTGACTCCTGTCACCAGTGAAAGTTTATGACCTCAGGTGAAGAAAGTGAACCAAAACAGATGCACAGGAATGAATAAGAGCAATTGCGCATGCACGCATACACAAGTGGCCTACTTATCTTGAATCTAGTGATAAAACACATAATAAATGTCAAGAAAGATATGTATTTTAAAGCAAGTATTTTAAATTACAAGATTTATATTTTACATTCAAGAGGTTAAAAAAACGACATCTAAATGAATATTTAAAATCTGTGAAATTTACATTTATAGAAAAATTGAATATTAGCCCTATATATATATATATATATATATATATATATATATATATATATATATATATAATTTAAGACTCATAAAACTTTGATCCAAAAATGTATGCCTTTGATGTTGAAAAATAGTACAAAGTCCTACCGTCCTCGAAAACATTTGTTTACTTTCAGATGACAAATTGTGAGATGTTCTGTTCTTTACATTATTTAGATTCTTTCAGATCTTTTATAGATTCAACTTTACTAAAGCATTCGATGTTGTACCGGTTAATTAAAATTAGTAACATCTGTATTTACTAAAAATGACAGTTTGGATATTGCATGAATCTTGACGTTTAACTGTTGCTTTCATTTTTCACAGCTTATTTTTTTGTATGCTGCAGAAAGTTTTACAGCTAAAGTAGGAAAGTATAATATAGCCATATTATATTTACAGCAATCAATAACTTCATGTCCTTCTATCTGACTTGCCAACCTGCAATAATTTTGGATTACCTATTTGGGATCTACTAAAAGCACTTGAGTGCTAAGTACTTCAAGACCAGTGCCCTGCGGTTAGGTATTCAAGCATCTTGTAACTCACATGGGCTGCCACTTGGGCTCAAACTCAAATCACAAATTCTGGAAAGGTGTGGTAGCAGTGCATAGAGACTGGACCTACTAGTGCATGAGATGACTGACATTCCTTCTACTTCAAAATATGCTCCTATCGCACAGGGAGTATAAAAGTGGCAATTACTGTATATGTAAACATGTTGTTCTACCTATTTATGACTTATAAACTTATTTGATAAAGGTCAAAAGGGCAGTCCATCCTATGAACCTATAAATTCATTATGCCTGAGAGTAAATATTCCAAAAATATGTCCGGACATAACTTTTAGTAAACAGAAATGTATTCAACTAATATTTGCTGTGGTTAATATTTTTTCTACACTGTATCATAGCTGCTTTATCATTACTTATACAAGCAGGATAAATTATATTTTTAATTGTTCCTTATATATGGAAATCTCATTCTTGTATGCGATAGTTCATTGATTTATAAATAGTGGACTTGTACCTTTTGAGAGGGCTTGTAAAACATTGTCATCCATAGATAATGAAGGATAAGTGACTATCATTGCAATTTGTAAAGAAACTGCAACCGCGGTGCTAAAGCAAACCACACAAATGCTACACTGCTAGCAGGTTATATAATGAGGTAACCAGTCCAAGCATTAAATCAGCATAGAGCATTATAGCCTTAAATAACTCTCATGAGAGCCATGTTTAAAAGGTGTTTTGTACACTAATAATATATATATATAATGTATAGGTTAGTACAAACAGGCATTGTGTTATACGATGCAAAGCAAGTAGCTAATTGCAGTTGCTGAGAGCTCAGTAGGGTTTTCAATCCATAGTGGTTGAGATAACTGTCTGGTTTTGTGTACCACTCCTGTTACTGTCTCAGAAGAAAATAAGACCATGCTTACTTTGAAACCTGCTAGAGAGGCATTAAGTTTTACTCTGCTTCTTTTCCTGACAAGGAATTTACGATAGGATGTTAACAAATACAATTATAAGAACTAACTGTGGAATACTTAGTTACAGACAGTATGAAAGCAAACACAAGTAAGCATAAACTAAAAATAAGTACCAGATACTGTGAAGTTACCTGTAATCACTAAGTCTCATGACAGAAAGTTAGCAAATCAACACTGTGGCAAAGAAATGCTATCAGACAAAAACAGAATAATCCCAGACAAGTAAAACATGAGATGAGTATGTTGAGTGCTTGGAGGGAACAGTGGACAGAAAAAATAATTAACCTAACTGAAAGTGGAAACAAAACAGTACCAGAAAACAGTCTAACTCACAAATGTATTGCGGGGGTACTATAGCTTTAGAATCACATACAAAATTGTGTGTATGTGATGGGGCTTAAGAAGAAACTTAAAAGTAAAAATGGTTGGACTGGGTTAGGGAGGAAGTTTTGGAGTAGATGTATTATAGAAATCTGAAAGCACTCTAAATCATTGCTGCGTGTAATCCTTGATGTTGCCCTTGTACCTGGGACATGACTGGGAAAAAACTTGCATGTACCCACTTATGTAGTTTAATAAATAATTAATGTCACAAAAGGAAATACTACCAGCCTAGCTATCTGGAATTTTGTAAATAATTATATGTCATTTGTGAATATTAATATTATTTATATAGAAGTGTGACAGAAGGAGATACTGCCAGCACAGCTATCTACAATTTTGTAAATAGATATATGTCATTTGTGAATATCAGCAGGATGCAATTTATTGTGTTACCACTATATTAGAACTGCATGTTGTCTGTATAGCAAGCTGCTGGTACAGGTGTGTGTAAAGTACTGAGCTTAAGTATGTGTTCACTGTGTACCCTGCTGGGAACAGAAATGTATATAAACTATTGTACCTTTGTAAATGTATATGTTTTAACAGTAGAAGCTAGAACATAGAGGGTTAACTGGCAAAACTTCAGGAAAATAGTTGAAATTAAATTGTTTTATAACCATGTAATAAAAGGGATGTTCTCTTTCAGTTTCAGTGCAATGGGAGACATCATCTCTAGAACTAGGGAGCCTTCTGCATTGTATTGTGTTTTATTGTTTTATGTCACTTAGCAGCTGCAAACATCTGAATGCTATGTGTTCTCACGGGGAAATGCTAAATGCTAGTAGATTCTGACAATGGTTTAGCTTAGGAACTAAAGTCAGGTGACAAAAAGTGATGTCATCCTGCAGCTACCCCTGCAGTAATATTTGATATTAATTTAAGAACTCTCCGAGAAAGAGAGACAGGGCATTTTTTTGTCTTTGACCTGACAACATCCACTCATCACCTCTGCACTTGCCTTGCTGTAAGTAAGTTAACTAGGGTACAGTAATTTCTCTTCGATTCAGTTAGGAACATAGGAAAGATTAGTTTTGATGTTTTCTGTATTTATTTGAGACTGTCATGCAATGTTATTTTAAATATTTCCTGTGAGTTTGAACTCTGGTGTCACTGTGAATACATATTTAGTGTTGTCTTGTTCTTTTATTATGTATTATTAAATATATTTAAACCTTTCAATTATGGCTGGCCTGTTTAGAGATATTTAATTCTTAGAACAATTGCATATATATTTGGTGACACTGTACAGGCCACTCCTAATAGCCTGGCTCTTGGTCAAACTACCATTTGGATTAATAGTGACATTACACAGTAAGATTGAACACCCTTTGCTAAGGGCCTTAAAGTAGCTGATAAGTAGTGGCTGGTGGTGGTGGAAACTACCTTATAGTCTGGGCAGAAGGAGACATGGCTAGTAAACCTGTGCCAACCTTTTCCAGGTGTGTGTGTGTGTGTGTGTGTGTGTGTGTGTGTGTGTGTGTGTGTGTGTGTGTGTATGTCAGCTACTTGTGCAGGGCCATGAAGCACTGGTTGGACAGAGAGGATGCTGGAGGTCTTGGTTTGGCCACTCAGCTGAGATCTCAACCCTATATATGTGCCAGTGGGGAGTCTTATTGGGGATCAGGAGAAAGAGGGAGAAACCAGCCCCAGACTGACTGTGGTTTCTGTGCTCTTAAGGGAAATTGAACTTTACTGCATGTGTACTTGTCATCCTCCCAGTGTGTACATCTCCCCACTGTTGCCAGTGGTGATGATTGAGGCTCCTTGATTACTGGGCCAGTGCAGGGGGTGTCACAATTAAATTAAAAAAAAGAAATGTTCAGACATTGTTATAAGTGATGGTGTATGAGTAATGCCATTTTAAGGAGAGGACTGAAAGTATTGCTACTGTTGGGCATTCTGCCTGAGGAAGTTTAACAGTTTTATCCAGTTTTGTGGAAATGCATTAACTGTAAATATATATGATAATTGATTGGGTGTGGAACTCCTATCATTCAGTGCATGTACAGGAAATGATAGGAAGCCAATGAAGGAGGAACAGGGTAATACAAAATACAAAATGGAAGAATGGAGTAATATGAAATGCTAGTATATAATGGAGGTTAGACATTTTTCATGCTCATTTTTGCCCCCAGTCTTCCCTCAACCATTAGGTACAGCCCCAATAACTTAATACTTCCTGAAGACATTGGGCAAGAGAGACAAGAACTGCAGATTGTGATAAGCCAGAAGATGTTACCAGGTTTAATGTTTCAAAATTAGCCTGTTTTTTAGCAAAGTAATCTGCTTGGTGTTGAATGCATTACCTCCCAAACAATACAGTGTGTAGAATACTTAAATTACAAAGATAGTTTTTACTTAATTATTTTATTAAAGCTTGCTAACTATTCCACTTAGTCCATATTTTCAGATTGAGCATGGCAGATCTACGACCAAAGAAACAATAAACTTGAACTATTATAAATTCACCATTGGTAATGCAGAAGCAAGTATGCAGCATGGTATGTCAGAATAATATATAGCATAGATGAGCACAGTCAGAAGTAGCTGTGATAGAATTCAGTCAGTAAAGTCAATAATACAAGTACTTGTACATTCTCTTAAGATCATATGTTGTATAATGTTTCTAAGAAGAATATAATGTATCAGAACAAAAATTTTACAAAATGTACAATTGTTGGGCATGGGAGCTGAATGAGAGTAAGTCATGTGTCAAATGAGAGGAAGAAGAGAATGGAGGGAGATGAAAAAGAGCAAAAAATAATGCAGATGTGAATGCAGAGAAACAAGATGGAAGTGTGGAACTATCTCCTATCCTAATTCAGGAGATCTGTGCAACATTACAAGAGTTTGGAAACATGCCAACTGATAAGCCAGGGTACACCCACCTGATAAAGCAACATGTAGACAAGGAACCTTAGTAACCCATCAAGCAGGCCCTTCATAGTTTGCCAGACTGAGTTAAGCAGACTATGAGAGAGAAACTAAAGGAGCTGCAGATCTTGGGATACTCCAGGAGTTCAATAATTTACATTTGTTTGAATGACATAAGATAAAATATAAGCTAATAAATAAACATTTTGTTTTATTTTTCATATAAAGTAATAGCATGCATTCCTGATACCTCATTTGAAATAGTCTTAAGTTCAGGAAGCCAGCAAGTGGAGGGAAGGCCAATGTGGTAAATAGGCAGTATTAGCTGTGAGGACCCCATAAAAATGGTCAGAATTGGGTACTGCAATTGCAAAGCAGGATCTGCTATCAAAGGCTTTTTTGACATCTAGAGAAATCACTACCAAATGTTGTCCAGTTTTATTCACATCTTGCATTATCATCATTATATGAATGATATTATCAAAAGTCGATTTCCCTTCCAGAAAAAAACTGCACTTAACAGTATCAATAACTTACTTTAGGTGTCATCCTCCTAGCAGAGATAGTGACAAATATTTTATAATCATGGTTAAATGCTGTGATGCAGAGATATGAACTGTTTGGATTTACATCCCTTTCCTCTTTTGCAAATATCAATATCATCTCTTCTCTTGAAGATACTGGAATGTCATCTCCCTTCAAAATCTGATTGAATAGCTTTGTCCAATATTTAGCCAATTTTTCTCCCATCTCCACACACACTTCCCATACATCATTTGGATCATATCTATTCCTGGAAATCTCTCTAACTTCAATTTTTTATCACCTTTTTAACTTCTTGTACAGTTTTATGTTTAACTAAATTACCTGCCAAATCACTACTTACGTGTGGCAATATATCTAGCCCAAATGTCCTCTTTATTTCCATCCTATCCCATTTTATGTCTTCTCCAATGTTTAATCTTTCATAACTGTTAAAGACCCTCCCTATCTCTTGTATATTTAAGACCATCTTTACCTTCTTGTCTCAGATGTTAAATCCCACTATCCACCTTGTGTTGTTAGAATGTAGCTCCTCATGCCTTTATAGCCCTTGGGATAGTGACAACATTTAACTCATGTATTGCTATTCACTGTGGCAATATTATCTTATCTTCTACCATTTAAACCTCTGGTTGTATCTCTTAGAAACATTTTCCTCCACTTCTGTTAATTCCTGGTTATGTCATTCAATTTGTCTTATAATATCTAACTGTTGTAGCCTTTCCTCTATACCCTACTTTCTGAAAATTGTTGACCTACTTGATATTTAACTTCCTGCTTGACATTATCTCATTGTTCAGCAGAACTCTCTTCTGTGTAATGAAGCAACCTCTCCATCTTTCCACCTAACCTCTTTACATACACATTCCTTTCTTCTTCTTCTTCTTTTGGCATTTCCCGGTTAATGGTCGCCACAGCGGATCATCTGTCCGCTGATGATTGGCAGTGGAGTTTTACAGTGTCGAGTTACCAGCCTGGTGCCCAACCTTCCACAGAAGGCACACACACGCACACCTAGGGCCAATTTAGAGTGTCCAATTCACCTACTGCATGTCTTTGGGATGTGGGAGGAAACCGGAGCACCTGGAGGAAACCCACACGACCACAGGGAGGACATGCAGACTGCACACAGAAGGCACCTCAGCCGAGAATCGAACCGGAGAACCTCTTGCTGTGAGGTGGCAATGCTAACCACTGCACCGCCCTACATACACATTCCTTTCTAATATATAGAAAATCTCCTATTATACAGGAATGATCAGAGAGCCACATAAGGCATAATCAAACTGAAGTAACAAACTTTATATGTTCCTCAGATAAGAAGACTTTATCATTTCTACACCATGTTTTCCTTTTATGACCATAATAAGTAAAGCTATTCTCTGCCTTCATCTATATCCCCTTCCCCAGCAGTCTATCAATTCCAATGTCTTCAGCAAATACATGGAGTACTTTTATCTGTCCTGGTACTCTGTAACCTCTTTGCTCTTTTTTTTTCCCCTCCCCTCATCTGTAAAAATCATTATCCTAATCTCCCAGTATCAAAAGGAGGCCTTACTGAAAATATATTATTTGGAGAATTATTACTCCTACCATTATGCATTTAGCTTTTGGGGACCTTATAATGAAATTAAAGTCAAAGCATGTCTTCTAAACCTGCCTTTATATCGTTCAACATAACCCATTGTAGGATCCCTTCTTCAATGTGCTTCAAATTACATTTCACTAATATTATTACCCCTCATTTTTTGACTGGTGTAGCTTCCCTGTATTAACCTCAGATAATCTTTATGTGACATTTTATTATGTTCCTTTCTGAAAATATACTTTTCTTGCAGTATGGCCACTCCTAACTCTCCATTCTCAAAAAACATGTAACTTT
Organism: Protopterus annectens; assembly: GCF_019279795.1. Taxonomy (NCBI): domain Eukaryota; kingdom Metazoa; phylum Chordata; order Ceratodontiformes; family Protopteridae; genus Protopterus; species Protopterus annectens. The sequence continues at coordinate 164,516,942 of NC_056742.1, forward strand.
CCCTCTCTTCATCAGATTAGTTAACCCATGTACATTCATTGTTAGTAATCAATAACTTAACATGTGGCACATCTTCCTTTGGTGCAGAATGATATGATTTCTATTTCCATACCAAGTAGCTGGATTCATTTTCCAGTACTAATGTTGCAGTGCAGCATAAGGGGAGCTGCACTGCTGAGTGTGCTATCCTTCTAATGAGTCATTAAACAAAGACAACATCTGTCTGAGTTGATGATAGCTCAGTTGGATGCACAAGATCCCACAGCACCTGTAAAAAGGAGTAGGGGTCCTTTATTTATACAAAGAAAGACATTATTTAGAAAGTATTTCCATATTTACAACATATTTACATACTTAATTTACAAATACATAATTTATCATCTCCTTATTTTACTTATTGTACATTCGCACTGTATTAACATTGTATAATTTATCACAATATAAGCATCTGATATTTATGAAAGTGGATACAAGCTGTAGCATTGTTATTATGGTACAAGCAAAGTATAAAGAAGAAATAATTAAACTTTTAAGTGGGGAAGCATATAGGAAAATCAGTAAGGATTATATTAGCAAAAGGTATGATGAAATGGATAATTGCTTGTTTGCATTATTTTATCAAAAATATATTGATTTTGATATGCATTCATTTTTGAGTGTGGAACAACCTGAGTTGGATATTTTATTTGGAATACCCAAAGTGCATAAAGATGTGATTAACCCACCATTTTGACTGGTGGTCTCAGCACCTAGAAATAAAACAGTTACTATCTCAAGCTTTTTAGATGGAATATTAAATAATATTGTACAACAAAGTTCCTTTTATTTAAAAGATTCATGGTCATTTACTGAAAATTTAAGAGACATATGAATTTAAGGGAGATGAGAAGTTTTTAAGGAACAGTAGATGTAGAATCCATATATACTAGTATTAAAAAAAAAGAAGCCATATAATTTATGAGGTTATATTTACAAGAAATTGAATTGTAAATTTTGATGAGTATTGTTTTACGAAACAATTTCTTTAAATTTGATAAAGGTTTGTTTTAGCAGACCCCAGAGTAGTAATGGGGTAAAAGTTTCCCCCTCATTTGCAAATATAGTTTTATGGCAGTAGGAATGTAATTTTTTGACAGTGGGAAGACAGATTATAACATTGTGAGTTATACTGACAATTAAGGTTGGGTGTAACAAAACCCTCGGGGCTGAATGAAAACATTAGTATTAATAGTGTCCTGAAGATTAGGGCTGCTAAATTATAAAAGTTCACCACCATTTGTAAAACAAGGAAGCTTTTATTTAGATATAGTTTGTAAGTTAAAACTAAATAAAATAGATTATTTATTGATTATTGAATTTTATGGGATGATTTTAGGACATTCTGAGGACAAACAAAGACTGGATTTGACAAAAGACAAAAAAAAAAAAAAAAAAAAAAGAAAATTCTGGATGGGAAATATTTGGTAATTAAGCTTTACAGTGGGTTTAGTTTTTTAAATTAGTTTTAGACTCTCTGCTATGTCTTTTAATTTATTTGTTTGTGGTACTTATAGGTTCATAGGTTCATACTAGGCTATCTGCCCTAGGGCATTTATAAGCCTAGCCAGAGTGTGTTTGGCTTTCGCCACCCATTTTAAATTAATTTTGCTATGCCCTTTTTCGAGGTTAGTATACTGTGCCTCTGTCTAACAGTGACACAGAAGTGATACCCGGGGTAAATCTACAATCTCCCATCCACTCATCAAGATTCCTCCTGAAGAGAGTCAATGAGGGACTTTGCCTAATCTGGACTGGGATTTTATTCCAGAGTGAAGGGAGCCTCTGGGTTATGAATCTGTCCCTCCAGCATGTCCTATTTATTTCAGTGCTGAGGTTCAAGTCTCTCGAGCACATAGCTCGATGGGATTTGGATTTTCTGAGGTGCAGCATGTCCATTAATTCCGGATTGGACATGGCTTTATATGTCAGGCACAGATCGCCTCTGAGCAGGCGGTATGCCACTGAGTAGAGCTGGAGTTTCTTTAACCGGGCAGCATATGGCATCTGTTTGAGCCCTTTGATCCTCTTGGTGAGGTACTTTTGGGGTCTTTCCAGTTGCTGCAGGTGTCTGGTAAGGTACATCCCAAAAGGGGCATTGTACTCAATTATGGGCCTGATGAGGGATGAGTAAAGAGGCACGATGACCTCCCTGATCTAGATGTGAATCCCTTCATGATTAGGTGGACTATATAAAATGTTTTTCTAACCACTTTGGCCACGTGGTTGTCAAATGAGAGATCGCTGTCAACTTGGGTCCCCAGGTCCCTAATTAGTTCTTCTGTACTTAATGGATTACCACCTATGTGGTAATTTGTGGGCACTTTGTTTTTGCCAAAGGGGATGACTATACACTTTTTGGCATTTAGCTTGAGGCCATGGCTCTGGCGCCAGTTGTCTGTTTCTATGAGGCCCTTTTGGAGGATGCTTGTGTCGGCTGGAGAGTCGATTATAGCACCCAGTTTGCAGTCATCTGCGAACTTGGTCAGCCACAGTCCTTCCGTGTTGGCCTGTACCTCCAAGAAATATATACCAAACAAGAGAAGTCCCAGGACTGAGCCTTGTGGGACGCCACTTGTAACTGGTTTGGAGTCTGACATGGCTCCAGCAATTCTAACCATGTGGGTTCTGTCGTTGAGCCAGTTTGCAACCCATCTAGTGACATAGGGGTTTATATTTAAGCTGGTGAGCTTGTCTATAATGCCCGAGTGGAGTATTGTATCGAAGGCTTTTGCGAGGTCCAGGTAGGCTGTGTGGACCACCTTCCCCTCATCAATGGCCTTGGTGACTGTTTCAAAGAAATAGACCAGGTTTAAGAGGCAGGATCTGCCCTTAACAAAGCCGAACTGGGTAGGATCCCGTGTCTGTAGGTCCCCAATATCTTTGTTTATGAGGTCCATGATGATCCTTTCCATAGCTTTGCAGACAAAGCTAGTCAGGCTTATGGGGCGACAGTTTCCAGGATCCATTGAGGCACCACCTTTGTGGAGAGGGACCACTGTTGCTGTATGCCACTCTTTAGGTACATATCCTGTAGTAAGGCTGAGATTGAACAGTAGTTTTATGTTTGGGTTTAGCTCTTCTTGGAGTTCATGTAGGATGCAGCCCGGGACACCGTCTGGTCCCATTGATGCTGTGTTTTTGCTTTGGAGGCGGCTCTTACCTGAGCATCTAAGATGTCAGGGGCAGCACTCTGCTGGGATAGATATTTGCCCTTTTGGTGGGGGGGGGAGTTTGCACTGAACCTGTCAGCTAGGATGTTGGCAATGTCTGTGGGTTCGGTGTATTTTTTTGACATTTTGGACTAATTCTGAGCATATCTGGGAATTCACACCCAGGTTCCTAACATAACTAAAGAAAGCCTTGTGGTTATCCTTAGTGTCCTGTGCAATTTTTCTCTCGAAGCTGGCCTTAGACGATTTTATGAGTGCCCGTAGTTTTTGCTAATACTGATCCAAGATGCCTTCCCTTTTTGGGATTTTGCTCTATCATGTAGTAGCTTCCTCCTGGGGTCCACCAAACAGGATGTCTGCCTTTGGAGGATTGGGTCTTGGTTTTATTTGGGATTGCATGATCCATGCATTCCTGAAGGTGTTCATAGAATGCGTTTATAAAGGATTCTGCAGTCTGGGACATATTTTCCACAGGCCCGGGGGCTTTGAAGGATTCCACCTCGGTTTTGAGGAGTGTGAAATTTGCTTTAGAGAAGTTTTTCGCTGTGGTTTTCTGGGCAGTGGGTGGGGTCGGGATGTGAATATCCAGTGAGATTAGTTTATGGTCTGATCTTACCAGTGAGGGATACACTTCTGGTCTGGAGCATAGAGTCCCCATGTTGGTGATGATCAGGTCCAGTATGTTTTCCCCTCTTGTGGGAGTGGTAACAAGTTGTTCCATAGCATTTGAGTTTATAAATTCTAGGAACCTTTGGGCTTGGGTGTTGGAGCTAGAGTAATGCTCCCAGTCTATGTTTGGGTAGTTGAAGTTGCCCAGTATAATGGTGTTTGGAGAGACCTTCATATTTTCCAGTGTTCTCAGGAAGGCCGAGTGGGGTTCCTGGGTTTGGGAGGGTGGTCTGTAGCAGGCTATAAACTGGAAGGCAGTTTTACCCACTGTTAGTTGCACATGGATAGTCTCTGATGCTTCGTGCTGTGCCACCAACCTGGAGGTGTGAGTATCTTTGACGAATATTGATACTCCCCCTCCTTTTGTGGTTCGGTCCAGGTTTTGGGGCCGAAAAGCATGGTATGAGGTATAACCTGGTAGTGCTGGGGTGCTCTCGGGAGCCTTGAGCCAGGTTTCTGTTTCTGCACAGATATCGATGTTCTCCATGCTATGGAGAGTTTTCAGTGCGTGCATCTTGAGGTTTAGACTTCTGGCGTTGAGTAGCATTATTCTTAGTTTCTTATCCCTTGTGATACCTATGGAGGTGGGTTTGTCTTTTTAGCCTTGCCTAAAAAAGGCACTATGGGGGTAGCAAGAGCCTTTGCCAATATCCGAAAGCCCAGGGGTGACAGGTGCAGGCCATCCCTAGCGAAGCATCGTGGCTTGTCGAGCATGTCATCCCAGGCTGACAGGCATTGGATCCCCTTTGAATGACACCAATACTTAAGCCAATTGTTGAAATTGATCATCTTGTCTTCATATTGTGGCATCATTCTTGGTGAGGGTAAGATGCTATTCAAGGTCAGGGTCATACCGGCCTGGGCTACATGCTCAGAGAGCTCCTCTATGTCTCTTTTCATGTAGTCCAGGGAGGTACGTCTCAGGTCATTCACACCAGCATGGACAATGACTGAGTCATATTTGTACTTGCCTTGGAGTGACCTGAGTGCTTGTGTTATGTGGCGGATCCTAGCGCCCAACAGGCAGCTCACTGTGACCTTCTCCTTGTTCAGCCTGGTGAGCGGGACATCAGTGTGCCTAACCATAGAGTCACCTATTACAAGTGTATCAGGTATGTTGTTTAGCCTTAAGGGCTGTGACTGTTTGGCACACTGGCTTTGTGAGCTATGTATTGCATGTGTTTTGTTTTGGGGTAGCGGTTGCTTGGGTGTCTGCTTTGGAGGTCTCTGCTGCTTAGGCAGATTTTTATTTAGAGCCTCCGAGTATGTTTTTGTGTGTTTATGTGTTTGGTTTGCTGTCGTGGTAGGTCTATGTGAGACTGGAATTGTAGTAAGTGTGGTTTCCTTCTCCTCCTGACTGGTTACGCCAGTACTGAGATTAGAGAGCTTAGCCTCCAGTTTGGCTATATGGTTGCATCTCTCACATGTGTTGGAATTTGTTGAGAGGAGGAGAGGGTTGTCTGTGTACATGAGGCAGTTGTAACATTGCCACAAGATTCCCAGATTCACCAGCTGGACCGGAGAGGAGATTGACAACTGACCTTTGGACATGCAAGAATAGTATTGGGAATTCCTTTATAATTGAAAAAAGGGCCAATGGGGAACAAGGTACTCAAGGGGAGTTTGTGAGGGTGTAGTGCTTTTAATTTTTTAGTGCTGACTTATATAATTGCTTTAGTGAGCAAGTGCCAGGTAACTTAAATGCAATGTGTTACAGGTAACTTAAATGCAAAAACGACAAACAGTAACTTTCTTTCAAGTGAAACAAGGAAATAAGTACAGTAAGCAATGCAGATATCACTAGGGATCCACAGAAGTGCTGAAAAGCCGCATTTTAGGTGGAATTAGCGTTTCAGGGAAATAACAAGCAAACAAACAACAAGCATACAAACAAAGCTAGATTCAGCAGGCCTAGATCTAGTCTATGCTACAGCAAACAAGGTGTACCAATTTCAGTAAGAAACAGTTCAAATATGCAGGCACTATAAGCCTTTAACCAGAAATTCCCAGCTCAGAAGGGCAGAGTCCAGCCTCTCCTCCCACAAGAGTGCAGACCACGAACCCTCTTAATGTAAAATAACTGGCCTGAAGCCCAAGTGCTTAAACCAGAATTAATATACTTTTAAAATAACAGACACTGAGCCCTCAATCAGCAGTTCCCAACTTAGAAGGATGTAAGCTACCTGTTCTGCCACTACAGTGCAGACTACAAACCTTCTTAATGTAAAACAACTGGTCTGAAGCCCAGAAAAACTTTGTAAAAGCCAGCCACTTGTAAAACTTTGTTTTGAACTCTTGGTCTAGGACATTTTTTAAGTTTAAATAATACTATAATTTATATTAATTAATTGCTTAATTGCATTCAAGGCTGTGGGTTTGGATTGGTTGATTGGTATATAAATGAATAATAATGCATGTTTCATTGTTTTGAGGAAGTCTGGGATTTACACAGATGAAAGCACTTAATGTGCATTGTATTTTGTGTTGATTGTGTCTCTGGATAACAAACTGGGTTGTATTTCTCCGGTGGTGCATTGCATGTTTCTTTGTTTAATATGAACCCAATAATCTGAATAATTTCTTTCATTTGCTTTATCACTGCATCCATACTTCCTCCATCTTTAGTAATAGTTATAATATCATTTGCATAATTTAATAAAATAGGCATTTTAACTCTTCATTTGTAATTTAACTATTTTTTTCCATTATTCTATTCACAAACATGGATATTTCATTCATCACTAGAACAAATAATATTCCACTCATTGGACAGTCTTGTCTAATACCTTTCTCTAACTGTATGTCCTCACTTAACCATCCATTTATCATAACCTTCTCTATATTAAACTGATAAGCTGATATGCAAATATTTTAAATATTCTTGCTTATGTTATATACATCAAATATATCCCATATCGCATGCTGAATCAAATCAAAAGTCTTACTTTAATCTCCTACCATCAATTTCACCTTAACATTCCTGAGGTTTACCTTCATAACGCCAATCTCACAATGGTCGATCCTGCTTCCGCTAATACCGAAGTGTGAATGTCTCGAACGTCGAATTACACATATCCGAATGGCAAAATCTCACCCCCTTTTTGTCCCATGCTAATGCTGGTTTGGAGGTGTGGTATGCCAGAAATATCGGAATTCAACATTTATTCGACATTTTTTAAAAGTTTCCCGGTTCTGGTTTCGCGGAAACAGTTCGACAATGTGGCTGGTTGATCATATGCGATCGATGATATGAAGGTAAACCCATTTCTGAATGCTATGTCTTCCACTAATTCTATAATTATGAATCTTGAGCCCTTTTACCTTTGATACCAAAAACATTTTCATTTATAACCCTACCCACTTTTTCTTCCATTCCTTTTTTATAATTTTCATAAAAAAAATTTTTCATATAAATCTAATAATACCCCTCCATAACTCATTATGCATAAAACCTTTATTTAGCCATTCATTTAATACCTTTATAAACACATTTTTTGCTCTATGGTCAGATTTGTATACATCCTATAGTCTATTCCCTTCAGTCCTGCAGTCAAATCTAAATTCATTACTTGTAACACCAATTCTAATTCATTTAATTTTATTTCCTTTTCTAAATCTGTATTATCCTTGTCTGATAATGCACTTAACTTCCATTCCTTCCACATCTTTATTCTCTGCTCTCTAAATAATACCCTAATATCTTCTTTTACTATATTCATAAGCTTCTGTGTATTATGTACTATTACACCTGTTACAACTTTCATTTCTCTCATTATACTATTATTCTCTTTAATTATTTCACTTAAATATGATGCAATTTCTTGTTTTTTTCCTTGCAGAAAATATCTTTGTTTATACAATAAATGTTCTATTTTCTTCTTATTCATATAATTCCTGTTCCTTGATAAAGAATGTTCCATCGTTCTTTTCTAAACAGTCAATTGTTACTCAACTTCTTATACATTGTTTTGCTCCCATGTCACATATCACTTTTTATATTTCAGTTTAAAATTTAACCACCATTCTGAGCAATCTTTATAAAATGCTCTCTTCTCTACATGTTCTTTCCGTAATTTCATAACATTCTCTCTCCCTGTAATATCCCACTTCGCTTTTATTCTTTTTAAATCTTTCCTTATTATTATATACTGAGCATTTCCTTTTATGATAATCCAGATTGCCTTATGATCTGAAAATCCTGTCAATAACACTCCTTCTTTTACTATTACTAAACTTTCTGACACTAAAAATAGTCTATTTCAGTTGTTTAATCTCCTCTTCTATACATCCAATTGTCTGAATTCCAAATTTTTAACTGTCCATATTTTATTATGTCCCATATCAATCTAACATCATATACCTTCTTTTTCTGTAATCTTAAGTTACAACTAAAGTCCCCTGCAACAATAATCTCCATATTAACTGTCACATATTGAACAATATTTTTAAACATCTCTTCTTTCTCCTTTTTTTACATATGTATATATTGCAATAATTCTAATAACATGGTCCATCCATCTTATAACAATAACAGTGACTATCCCAGTTATAACCAGCATAATATCTAACACTTTGTGTTTTTATATAATATGAATATTCCAGAACAAGTCTCCCAACCAAAATTCCATATCACATTTTTCCCCACCACATTTCAGTTTGATATCTTTCTATATGAGAAAGAAATCTAATGTCTTCTAATAAAATAACATCACTATTTTGCTTTTTACACCACTCCAAAATACATATTCTTCTCTCCACCTTTTTAAAACTATTCACATTTAGTGCTAAAACTTTACAAGTGATTTAACCTTAAATAATATCTTTTCAACCTTTCCCTTTCTTTTTCCTTTTTTAATTCTTTCTATATTTTCCTTTTCCTGTCACATACTCTTTTATCAGTTGAATTTCTATTTTGCTTTACTATACTCGATTTAATATCATCACTATCTCTTAGAATCGATTCTCCCTCTTCCATTTTTCCCGTATTAAATTCTTCCTGCATAATCACTTTTTGTACGACTAGTTCATTATCTATAGTTTCCATTTGTATTCCCGTTACTTTTATGTCTTTTTGCTGAGCTACATTCTTTTGATGTTTCTCTGTTAATACTTCATGCCATCAGTCTCTCTATTTTCCCCTTTTTTCACATTCCCCGCAGGCGACTGTTTTTGCATTTGTAACATCTCACTTCACAGTCCTTTGCATCATGTCCAAGTCTTCCACATAAAAAAATCTTCTTTTTTACAATTGCTAATTAAATAATCTTTGGTACTGCTAGCCCCAATATTTTACCATGCCCATATTTCCATCCACAATTATAACACTCAGTAAATGTACAACACTCTCATTTTCCATTTTCAAAATCAAGTTACAATCCAACACCCCAGTCCATAAACCTCTATTGTCATATACTATTGACATATCTAATACATTTTTACATAACTCCAATAAATGTCCTCTTGAAATCTTTTTATCTACTTCAGTCCTAAATTGTACATTATTTTTTTGGTGTAGAAATGATACTTTGAATACAAACTCCATGGTAGATTATTTTCCTTGTTTTCATGTTCTTCCCAAAAATATTTCATTATTTGACCAGTGTCAAATATAATGTCATAAAACATCTCTTTTTTAATATGAATAAAAGCTCTTGCCACACCATCTCCAATGGTGAAATTGCTTCATCCCATACTTTATATCTGTCCAGATCAGAACCCTCTTTATTTTCAATACATACAGTAAAAGTCCTCTTTTTTAATGCTTATGGCTGCTTTCTTCTTTTTTTCAGCTCCCAACTTCAGCATCTCTGCATATGGTTTAGTTTTCATGACCATTTCTTCCTCTCACTTAATTTTTTCCATTAAGTCACCCCAGGACACATTCTTGCCACTTTCTGGCTCACTTTCATTAACCAAGTTCAAAAATACATTATTGTGCAACCCTTCCAACTGAAGGGTTGTAACCACACATTGCTGCTCCAGTACCTTGTGTCTGAAAAGATTTACTTGAAAAATCTGTTCCGAATCCAACACTCTGACAATTTTTAAACCTTTTATTGAAAACTCAACCACTTTCTCTATTCCTTCATCTACAGGCTCAGCTGCCTGCACCTTATTGACTATTACTTCTGATCTCATATTGGCTAAATTATCCTTCTCCATTTTGAATTCTCCCTCCGTAGGACTGCATGACTCTCGGTTAGCCTCCTCCACCATTCCGTTCCTGCTTTTCTGAGCTGTCTATGTGCTTGGACCAGAAGACAGGAAGTGCTACCAAGAATAGCATCCCCATATGCAAAAAGAGTGAAGATGTTCCCCTATACCCTGGTGAAACTTGTCCTAGCCAGTATAAATGCCACCTCAAGTATCCTCTGAAAAGAGACAATTGGCCTAGTGGGGCTAACCCAGTAAACAAAGTGTAAAAAAAAAAAAAATGAAAAGAAATCTTAGTACCTCCATCATTTTACATTAACTCAATTTGGATTAATTTGCCTTAACTATCTTTCCATTTTTCACTTCACATCTCTTCTGACTACTTTTCCTATAACTCTTCTTTCTATCTTCATTGTATTCTATTTGTTTTGAATTACATACGTTTCCAGTTTTATTCCTCTATCCATAAATTGCCTTAGTAAACTGTTCAATACCATTGTTGAACCACTTTTAAATAATTTTCCTATTATTCCCCATGGGTGCACTTCTTACAAAACTCCCAACTCCCCATTACCTAAATAAATATAAAGAGAAATTACAATATTTCCTCATTCAAACACATTGAATGACTATATACAGTCATATTACCTTCCAAGACACAGGCATAAGCTCTTTTGCTAATGTGAATTCACAATCCATTGGGTGGCTGCAATGATAAATTGCAATTAGAGACCTTTATGCCCCGCCCCCCCATTCTGCCATGACCTTGATTTTTGTCACTTGATTTACCATCGTCCTTAATCTTCCATGCCTTTCTTTTACATATTGTATATATGCTCATAATAACTATGTAACCTTCTAGCCCTTGTCAATACCGTCTCTCACTTATCTTTCCTAAATTGACATTCCCTTTCATAACTTCTAATCCCCAGAGGATGCTGCATTCTTAATCTACAGTTTAAATGTCTCTGTAAAGGCTACTTTTTTCATTTACTATAAATATACCCTTCCTTTTCCCAATTATCTGCCTATCCCATGATTTAATCTCAGCCATCTGTACTGTGTCCCCTATGAAGATCTTTTTATGGAAAACATTTTCTCAGTATGAATAACTCTTTATCATATTTGTATTATCTAAAGTTTGTATGTTTGAGTTGTCATCAATCATTGTAGCTATTTACTTGGTTTATCCTACGCACTTCTTGGCTTCTCTCTCTCTCTCTCTCTCCCCTGCCTTTTGACCGTGGCAATTCTCTGTAGCTGCCTTCTCACCTAACCAGTTGTTTGCATTCTTTGAATTCTAATATGAGATCCTGTTTATTTACAGGCATTTGTGTTATCCAAGGGCCCAGCTAAACTACTATGGATTTATCTCATTCATAAATAAATCCATCCACAATGTTATGCTGTTTCATTCAAATTCCTATCTCTGATTCTTCTCTCCTACTTCTAATGGTTGGTCTCCAACCTAATTATGTGCATCAATGATATTCTTCACCTCCCCTTTCATTCAGGCTGTTCCAATAGCCACCCAGACCCCTTCATGTCATTCTTCCCTTGGATCTATCCATACCGATAAAATCAATTTTCCCTTTCCCTGATACATGTTGTTTCTTAACACCACTTCAATTTTCTTTTGTTAACATGTCTTCCCTCCAACTCTCAAGGAATCGCTCTACCAAAAGCCAGGTAACTGAAGTGTGACATCCTCAGGGTGGACAATATCAAGCCTCATGTAGTTTTATCTTGTTCAGTCTCTATTCATTCTTTTTTTTCTGTTTACATCTAGCTTTAGGTTCAGTATTCAACCTGAACTTTGTCAATTTTTTTTCCATTCTGTTCTGTTCTCTTACATTACGAGTCATTCTCCATATAGTGGTTGGTAAACCTGTTACCTTATCACCACAAAGGTTCATGTTAATTACAAGCTAGTGTAAGTATAAAAAATAACATAAACAGCAACATTTTGTAACCTCCATTCTGTCTTAAGACAGACCCATTTAAAATCCAATATCATTATATCACGTTATTGCAATTTAAATATATGTATATAGTATCATCTCTTGTACATTAACTTTTACTGTTTGTGTTATGCTCATGATGGGTATTGTATTTTTATTTTTTATTAACAATTTTTTATTAACAATAGCTGTTTTTTAAGCTTGGACTGTTGCAACTTTCTATATTGCATTTTGTATGTGTCTTGGAGTTTTTCTCCCCGGGCCTCTACTAAAAATGGACATGTATCCAGTTAGACTAGCCCGGTCAACAAATGTAAAATAAATAAAAATAAAATAAATCATTGCCACCCCTGCATCACCTTAGTAACGGGTGCTGACCCTAACCCTACTGCTGCTCCTTCCCCAACCAAACCCTACACCTTAATGTGATTAAAACCTTCCAGTAACACTACCACTACACAAGACAGATTCAGACACCCAAACATTCACAAAGAACAACAACACTGCATGTATCCCCTAACCTAACCCTTACCCTTATCCTGAAATACAAACACACACAAATGCACATCCATCCTTCACTCATCCCCGACCCTACCCTAACTCACATCCACACTCTCTCATGCCCCTAAACCCACTTACATGTTTTAATATTCCACACCATTGACATGTCCACCATTCAGCCAACCATACTGTCAACATTAAATCACACCCCTGCATTTGTTGAACAAACATATGTTCTATCAAATGTATATACATTATATATATATATATATATATATATATGTATATATATATATATATATATATATATATATATAGATACATATGCTGCTTCTCAGGATAATGTCAGTCTTGGCTTCCACATCTGGGATGATAGGCTTTCTTTACATTTGTGGGTAGTGAATTTTACCATGATAGGTCTATGCTTCTTCTTCTATATGCCCACAAAAGTATTCATGGCATTGCATGTTCTCTTTCAAGGTGGAGTTCCCCTCCAAGATCTGAGGCCATTTAGCAACCTGTGACTACATGAATGTTCTGCAGTTCCTTTCTTTCATATTTTGGGTATCCCATTTATTCTGAAATTCTTTCACCTTGCCCTATCTTCCTGGTCAATCACTGAAGCCTTCAATAAGTCTGCTTTTGATTTACATAGTTCATTTTCATGTATTAGCCACGGTGGTGCGGTTTGCGTTGCCGCCTCACAGCAAGAGGTTCTCCGGTTCGATTCTCGGCTGGGGTACCTTCTGTGTGGAGTCTGCATGTCCTCCCTGTGGTCACGTGGGTTTCCTCCGGGTGCACTGATTTCCTCCCACATCCCAAAGACATGCTGTAGGTGGATTGAATACTCTAAATTGGCCCTAGATGTGAGTGTGTGCATGTATGTGCCTTCTGTGGAAGGTTGGGCGCCGGGCTGGCAACTCGACACTGTAAAACTCCACTGCCAATCATGAGCAGACAGGTGATCCACTGTGGCAACCCCTAACTGGGAAAAGCTAAAAGAAGAAGAAGTGTTTAGAGCCTATCAGTGTGCTCATTTACTACCTCAGTTGCTTCATTAAAGCTTTTATCAGTTTCTTTAGCATAATCTTCTAAATTGCTACTCATTGCTTGTACTGTATTTCCATAAACTACATCTTTTATTGTAACTTCCTTCCCTGTTTACTTTTTCTTAGCTTGGGTTTTCAGGGTGGCTGACAACTTGGTTGCAGCCACTGATTAGTAACAGATGGATCTGCTTTTGCTGACTTTGACAGTTTTTCTTTCTACTGGATAAACAACCCATCTCACTATCAAGCCTCATATAAAACTTTGCCTAGAATTCCTAAGTAAACAAAATAAAGAGTGAGTAACTCGGGTATTAAGGAGTGCATTGCAGAATGGATAAGATACAGCTTTATCTGATCTGCAGTAAACTGGAAGTTCCTGTACCAATTTATTTAAGTGTTATTAGGCCCATCATTAAATGTAATACATTCTTTAGTATGTACCTCACTTACCAACTAAACCAGCTTGAGAAACCTTAACGTCTCCTTACCAAGAATATCTTGGGAATCAGAACACTTATCTACCCTGGGGGAATAAAATTCCTGTCCCTTTACTCAGTGTCATACAGACTTCTGAGTGGTGATTTTTGCTTAGCCTTTCAAGGTTTGAATGACACAGTAGTCATTAAACTCCTTCACATAAATCAGGCCGGTTGTAAAGCAAAAACATATTCCAGAGACCTAAAATTATACTACCCCATCAACAATATCAAATGGTGCAACAGATACCTATCTCAAGATATACTCCATTTCTGAAAAGGCTGCCCTTACCTATCACACAGACTACTTCTCTAGGAACATTTAAAAACAGTTTGGATGACTGGAAGGGTGATCTCAAATTTTACTGGTGGATATGTGGAAAAAAGTTTACTTAATGAGAGACATTGTAAGTCTCCCACAGTACTAGGTGATGTGATTGAGCTTCTCAATGACTTAATTTGGCTGAAAACTTTATAAAAAAAGACTATTAACCTACAGTCCCAGCATTTTAGGTGTGTCAGACATAATGTTGGCATCTTGATGTTTTAGAACACATTTCTTGAGCCATATAGACTTTTACTCAGTACCCCAAAATATCTAAATCCCTTACTTCCCCAATTATTTTTAAAGATCATTTACTGAAAGTACTAACTAAAACCAAAAATACTTTCTCAATGGTACCTGACATTATACCTTGTTGCTTAATTAATAGTATTAAACATGCCCTTACAGATACATTCCTAAACCTTTAACTTAAATTTAGCTACTGGATTTGCCTCTTGAGCACTGCAGTAGTGAAGCCCCTCCACAAAGGTAGACTTACAACCAACCCAAGTAATTACAAACCTATCAGCTTTACAAATCTCATCTGCAAAGCTGTGGAACATATTTTAACTGCCCTCATAGACTGCAATATCAAGAATGCTATCAGACTTGAACTCCAACAGTATGGCTTAGTGAAGGGGATTTCCTGATATTTAGTATTAAAGGGTTAAGGAGGCTGTAGGGGGGTGGCCATGCAGGGTGCACAGCTTGTGTTGAACTCACCAAGGCTTCCAACACCATTCCCCATGCTGACATCATACAAAAGCTAAATGCTTTAGTAAGATGAATAGTGAACTAGCTGAAACACAGAACCCACGCAGTGTGACTTACAGGTGCTTCATCAGATTGTAAGAAAGACACTAACAGTGCCCCTCAGGGTTTAGTGCTGGAACCTCTCCTTGAAGATATTTACTTCACTGATCTGTAGGCAGAGAGCCAGGACCTCTAGCTAACAAATTTTCAGATGACTGCAATCAGTTATTACTGCACCTTATGGCACCCAAACCTTCCGGAATGAATTCTCCCTAGTAAATTATTGGGGTACTAAAAATGGATTGAAACTAAATGCTAAAACATGCAGGATCATCACTTTTAGAAGACATCCTCTTGCCTAATCGTACTGTACAGACAACATGACACTACAGAATCAACATTTAGTCAAAGACCTGGGTACTTGATTTGATAGCTCCCTCTCATTTGACCATCATGAGGTAACAGTTGTTAGAAAATCCTTTGATTTAGCCCAGCTAATATCCAAGTGAATATCTTCAAGGTCTAAGGATGTAATGACTCCATTATACTCAGCACTGATCAAATCAATTATCTAGTACAATGCCCACATTGGGATATATCTCACTGAACAAATCAAACAATTGCAAAGAACCCAAAGGATCTTAACCAAAATTATCAAAGAGCTAAAGTCCCTGACCTAATAAGAGATGCTAGAAGCTCTATCACAGGTAGTTTATATAAGTACAAGGGGGTGAGGGTGTTGGGTCTCCATCCACAAAAGTATTTTATATGATGTATCAGTTGTGGAGAAGGTTTTTTGTCAAATGAGTTTTCAATCAAATGAGTTTTTCAATCAAGTGAGTTTAACCATTTGGTATTCAGTCAGATTAGCATTCAGTTAAATGGCACAGACCCAGTTAAACATGCCCCCAAAGTGAACTCATCATTCTCATATTCACTGGCCCGAAGTTAAACAGCAAAATCTGAGGCCTGGGCCAAGGTTTTCTTCTACATCATTGACTGTTGCTGTACAAATCCCAACATTTTTCATGTGGCACTTTTAAATGCTGCCTTACAACATTCCTACATGGTATGCCTCTCTGTGCACCTTTCTGGCTTGCTTTCTCTGAGTAGTTTAGCCTTAGTTTAGAATATGTAATAGGTCATTGAAAAGCTACTTCTCAACAGTGCCTGCACAAGGAACACTTCACTTAGATGATGGTGCAGCTAAAGCAACGTAAGTGAAAGTTTGACTCTACATTACACAGTTAATACAGTTCCTTTCCCCCTTCACAATCTGCTTCACACAGGTGTAGCAGGTTTCCAGCTGGTATTCTTTGCCTTCTTTCTCCATGCATCCACTAAGGATTATGTTGAATAGAGTTGGGCCTCTGAGAATGAAGAGTTTGCAAATGAGGGCTCATCTCATGAATATTTCTAAATTGTACAGTCTACATGTTGTAGCTGGGGTAAGAATCTGTTGTAGAGGCTTACAAGGTGTAATATACCTGCAAGTGCACCTTTTGTGGACTTTGAGAATGCATGAATGAGTCAATGAGAACAACAGGTTTATTGTCTTTCATGTTGTCTGCCTACGGCTAGTGATTATGTTAAAGAACAATTGTTATAATGGCCTGCTATAATTCCTACTTTGTTTGATCTTTCAAGCCACCCCAGCAACATTGCCTTCCCATTTCTTGTTTGCAAAATATAACTCTGCTTTTATCTTCTTCCCTCATTGTATCAGAACCCCTCTTGTCAGCTATGGTCTATGCCTTTTTGTTCTTCTTTTGGCTTTTCCCGGTTAGGGGTCGCCACAGCGGAACTCCAGTCTGCTAATGATTGGCAGTAGATTTTTACGGTGCTGAGGTGCCAGCTCAGTGCCCAACCTTCAATGAAGGTATACCCATTCACGCATGTCTTTTGAATGCCACTCGACCACGGGGAGGACATGCAGACTCCACACACAAGGCGTTCCAGCTGAGAATTGAACGGGAGAACCTCTTGCTGTGAGGTGACAATGCTACCGCTGCACCACCGCAGCTTGATATGGTTTGTGCCTTTTTAATTTCTTCAAATCTTTTGGATTTCTAATACTGTAATGGGAATGGACTCCATTTCTAAGTCAACAGCTGATTAAAGATCATGAAATTAGTATTGTTTTACTCTTTGATGTCAGCCAAAAGTGCTCTTCGCAGCACCCACAACGTGCCCAGTAATGACTCCTTCTGCAATTCATACGGAGTTACATGTACTGGTAGCATGTCTAAATATGATTGCAAAGTCTTTTTTTATAAGACCCATTGCTCCTACTACTATTGGAACTATCTGGGTATTTTTCTTCCACATTGCTCTCGTTTCTGCTTGCAAATCCTGATATTTTATAAATTTGTGTCTCTTTCTACTTAGGACACTGTAGTCACTTGGTGTGACGACTTCAATAATCAATACTATTTTTGTCTTCTTTTCATGGAGCACTATATCCGGTTTTCTAACATCTATCTTTTGAATTGTTGGTAATGGATGATCCCATGTGATATAGACTTCATCATTTTCTGTGATGCTTTGTGACTCATGTTTCCAGTGTTTTTCATCCACTTCAGTACCATAATGTTTGCACAATCCTCAGTGCAACAGTCTTGCCACATTATTATGCCTTTCAGAATACAGTCCATCTGCCATTAGCATGTCACAACCAGCAATGAGGTATGCAACTGTTTCCAATTTGGTTTTACAAAACCTACATTTGTCTGTTTCTCCCATATGTTCAATGGACTTTGTAAACCAGCATGCACCTAGCCCACTGTCTTAGGCTGCCAGTATTAATCTTTCATCTCTCGGCTTGAACTCACCTCGCCTTAGTCATTCCTGTGTTCATTCCTGATCAACATTAGGTTCTTCTAGAAGTTTTCTATACTTACAACTATAATTATGCATTTCCATCTGGTCCTTCACTTTGTTTTTTTGGCACATACAGTTGCTGCTTGCTTTTTATCTACTTCTGGTTTGATTTCCATTCCTGCTTGATGCAGATATACTTCTGCTAGGTTAAACAGAGAAGTCATCTTAGATTTATTCTCCTCACGTTTCAAAACTGTCACTACGTTTGTGTCTTGTGAGGTCAGCAGATATGTGTGGAATCCCATGATTGCAGATCTATACATGTAATCAATTTTAAGGAGGCCCATCCCTCCTTTGGTACAGTGAATATATAATCTTCATATGCACTGATTTTTATGGATCATTTGGTGGGCATGAATCATCCTTCTTGTTTTAATATCTAATCTATCTAATATGTTTTGGGGCCAATCAGTCACTCCAAAACTGTAAGTTAGGACAGGAAGAGCAAATTGCTTTATAACTTGGATTTTGTTCTTAGATGTCAACGCTGCTTTCAGGATTAAGTCTTCTAAAGTATTCCTTGCTAAGTTTTATTTGCATTTATTCATGTTTTATTGCTGATCCTTCATCAATTCCCAAGTATTTATACACTCCCTCTGGCTTAAGTTCTTTTATATCACATTCTTGTCCCAAACTGATGTTTTCCTGATGCTGCAGTTTTCCTGCTTTAATGGTTGCTTTTGCACATTTATCAGGACGAAATGACATTCTTATATCATCTGAAAAAGTTTTGACAACCTGCAGCTGTGCTTTCAGTTCCTCGTCTGATGAGATATACAGTTTTAAATAATCAGAAGATGAGTCTTTAGACTTTGTAGTTTTCTAGGAGCCAAATTATAGCCATGGCCTAAGCTGTTAAGTAGACAGCTTAATGGGTTAAGGGCAAGGCAGAATAGCAATGGTGACAGAGAGCCACCCTGGAATATCCCCCATTTGAATTTTTATTCCTGGGATAATAATTTGTCCTTTATCATGGCTTAATTGCAAAGTGGTCTGCCACTCTTTCATGGTCATTGTAATGTGGTCGATCAGTATAGGGTGTATCTTATACATTTTAAAGCACTCTTTTATCTATGAATGTGGGGTACTATCAAATGCTTTTTTGTAGTCCATCTCCATCCATGTCATACTTAGATTTTTCCCTTCTTTACAGTTTTCCACTATGAATTTATTTAACAACAAGTGATCCTTTGTTCCATATGACTTCCTTTTATTGCCCTTTTGTTCTACTGCCATAATTGAGTTTTCTTCTAAATGACTATAAACTCTGTCAGCATCAATTCCAGTGTATAGTTTACAAGTTGTCGGAAGGTAAGTTATTGGTCTATAATTTTTGGGGTAGCTTGCAGGTTCACTCTTAATCCGGAGCATTGTTTTACCTTTTGTTAGCCAGGGTGGTGTCTATTTGGGGTGCACATACAAATATTTCTTACTCATGGCTAAATCTTCATGCAAAGGTGTTAATACTTTTAACCAAAAGTTGGGTACTGCATCTGGGCCTGGGGTTTTCGAGTTAGAGGCTTTTCTTAACTTTGTTTCAATCTCTCTGGCTGTTACTTCATCCCATTTCATATCCTGTACCTTTAAACTTCTTATGCTGTCTTTTACTTCTTTTTATGTTTGCTATGTGATGTCCATCATGTTTTTAAAAATGGCTTTACTTTATTTACAGCCCTTTCAACAGCCACTGAATCCATCTATTGCAATGTAAATGAAGGCTGCATCAATGAAGGACTGTTTATAGACATGGCTAGAGGCGTTTAAACTCTCATCCATAGCATCCTTCTGAATAAGGGGATCCAGTATCTGTCAGCGTTTGATGATATGATGGACAGATCTTGATGCTTTGCCAGAGATGATCTTCAGCTGTCACCCCTGGGAGTTTGGCTACTGCCTAAGGCTCTTGACACCCTATAGTACCCTTTTTAGGCAGTATCTCAAGGACAAAATTCCCGATGTAAAGACTTCATCTTAAAACAATCTCAAGGTTATGCTGCTAAACGCTAGGAGTCGTAACACGAAACTGCACTCACTGGAAGCAGTCTTCACCTTGGAAGACACAGACATTTGTGCAGTCACAGAAACCTGGCTCAAGGCTGTGGAGAGCATCCCAGCCATACAGGGTTATACCTCCCTCCACATGTTCAGACCACAAATTGAAGGCATGAAAACTAAAGGAGGTGGTGTATGAATATTCATTAAAGATTAAAACACCTCCAAATTGGTAAAACGGTATGAGTCCCTGGAGATACTTCAGGTGAAATTAACTGTTGGTAGGACACCTAGTCAAGTCATTGCCAGCTACAGGACCCCCTCTATGAATCAGGACACCCATTCTGCCTATTGTGATCTACTTGAGTCTAACAAGATACATCTGAACACCATGGTTTTGGGTGACTTTAATTACTGACCCATTGAGTGGGTAAATTACTTATGCTCAAACTCACTTGCGCAAAGATTTCTCAACTTCCTTAACTCCAGTGCCCTGGACCAGCTGCTTGACACCCCTCAACGGGTGCCAGTGTCCTGGATCTGGTGCCTAACCAATATGGAGGACTACTCTAGCACCCTCACTGTAAGGTGCTACCTGGTGAGATCTGACCACAAATCAGTCTCATTCGAAGTAACTATCACACCTGATCTTCCCCCACTCCAGCAGCAACTAAACTAAAAAACTTCTCCAAACCAGGATGGTATGAATAGCTTCACTGTACCTCCCTCTCAGATGGAACTGGCAACTATGCTGAGTTCTACACCAATGATTTATGCAAACACCCATATAACTGCATTGACTTGGCCATACCTGATATGACCAAAACAAGCTCCTCAAGGAAGAGCAAACCTGCCTGCTGGATAACTGCCATAAACAGGCTTTACAATAAGAGGAAGAAATTGCTGTCTAAGAGTAAGAGGGAGTGAGCTCTAAACTGGAAACACTCCCTCCTCAGCTTAAACAAGCAAATAAGACTTCTTGTGAAGTCTTCCAAAGCAATCTATGAATCCAAATTAGCTTCTTCAACTAAGGACAGCCATAAGGTGTTCTTTAGTTACATCTATAACCTAAAAGTAAAGGTCCAGATTAGTGCTCAACTGGTAGTTAATGATACCACATATACTGAGCCTGTGGACATAGCTAACCTGTTGCCTGACAGGTTCTGTGAAAACTTCACTCCCCTGTCCCCACTACACATACCCCGGGACATTCCTACCACCAGTTCACTACCTTGTATCTCTTAACAGCAGGTTGTAAATGCCCTCTCTAAGGCCAAAAACACAACATCTGTGGGACCTGATAACATCCTAGACTGTGTCCTACATGGGCTCCAACAAGAATTAGCAACACCATTGGGTATCCTTTGCAATCATAGTCTAAGCACCTGCATTGTCCAGCTGAATGGAAAGCTGCTACCATTATTCCCTTGCACAAAGGTGGTGCTTCCACTGACCCCAGGAACTATACACCTATTAGCCTGACTAGCCTTATCTGCAAGGCCATGGAGCAAATTATCATGGACCTTATCAAGAAAGATATAGGTAATCTCTAAACACTTGACCCTACTCAGTTTGGATTTATCAAAGGAAGATCATGCCTGTTAAACCTGGTGGACCTCAGACAGTCACCAAGGCTCTGAACAAGTGGAAATCTGTGCATACAACCTACCTAGATTTAGCCAAGGCTTTTGACAGTATCCCCCACTCACGCATCATTGATAAACTCACCCAACTAGGTATCAATCCTTGTATCGTTAGATGGGTCCCTTACTGGCTCACTGATAGAACACACATCAAAATAGGGGAATCCACCTCCAACAGCAGACCTGTAAGCACCTGTGTTCCACAAGGATCAGTCCTGGGACCTCGACTGTTTGGAATCTATTTCTCCAAAGTACAAGCAAAAACTAATGGTCTGGGGCTGACAAGGTTTGCTGATGACTGCAAACTGGGAGCGGTCATAGATTCTCCAAATGATGTCAACATCCTACAAGAGGGTCATATACAAACAAATGATTGGTGCTAAAGTCATGGCCTTAAACTCAATGCAAAAAATGTATCATCATTCCTTTTGGTAAGAGAGATGTTCCTGCTAACTACCATATCAATAGCAACACCCTAAGTACACACTCAGTAGTGAGAGACCTTGGCACACAGGTTGACAGCAACTTTACCTTTGATCACCATGTCTCCACAGTGATAAGAAGGACATTATATATTGCTCATCACATGAGTAAGTGCATTGCCTCCAGAAAAAATAAGTTATAACCTCCCTGTAATATTCCTCATCAGGCCAATAATTGAGTACAATGCCCCTTTGGTATGTACCTTTCCAAGCACCTGCAGCAATTGGAAAGACCACAAAGGTTCCTCACAAGGAAAATTCAAGGTCTGCAGCATCTGTCCTATGTGGATCATCTGAAAGCACTGTCACTTTATTCTGTTTCATACAGGCTGAGACTACTCAGAAGCAATCTCTGCCTTGCATATAAACAATCTCTGACCCTGCTTTATTGGAAATGCTGCATATCCACAAGTCAAATGGTATATGATTTACAAGCTCTAAAGACCTTAACCTGGTATGTAACAGTAATAGAACCTGCTGGAGGGACAACTTTGTCTCCCAGAAGTTACCACAACTTTGGAACAGACTCCCGCTTCATGTCAAACAGAGCACCTCTTTGGCCCTCTTCCAATGCAGTCTGGACGATTAGATGGGTAACTGTAAATTCACCCTGGGGGTGCCATCTGTGTCCCTCTTGGACAGGGCTAGTAGATGCTGATCATGGAAAAAAGTGTAGAACTTTGCTAGGCTTGTAAGGCCCTAGGGCCATTAGCCTACTAACTTCATATGATGTTATGATCCTATAAGATGGAAAAGTTAAACTTTGGAGATAATAGTTTCAGAGCTATCTATATGACAGAACCTTCCAGCTTGGTTGTTGCAGTAACTCTTTTCCCACTTTTGCAGTACTGAACATGGGGTACCTCAAGGATCCATACTTGGACCCCTGCTGCTCTCCTTATTTGATAATGATCGTGGCATTGAGCTCTCAAACTACAAACTACTTATGCACACAGATGGCATTCTTTTACAATCCAGCAACGACCACAGTTTATTTATGTATTTTGTTTATTTGACATTCCTTTACTGGGATAGATTGTCTGGGTTATGTAACCCATTTTCAGCAGAGGCCCAGAGAGAAAAGCTCCACATTTATGACTTGGGTACACATTTATGCAATCGGATTACTTATATGAGACTTTACAATTGGAAATATGTGAAGAAGCACTTAGAGTTACTTATATGATATTAAAACATGCCATACTAATAATACTAAACTATGCCATACTAATACATTTACAGTTTGATATGCATTCACAATTAGAATATTGGCTTCATAGAGGTAGGAATATTTGCTTAGACTGTACTTTATTATAACACGGATTGGAGTCAGTCAGAAAGCTTAGACCTTGGTAAGTACAGGTAGAATGGCAGGGACAAGAGAGTATATAGTTGTTACTAGATGGCTTGGCTTAAAAACTGTTGCTGAGGTTAGTAGATTAGTTTTAGAGGAGGGATTTTAGTGTATAATGAGGAGGTAATATAGAGGGCTGGGGGGGGGGGTAGCCTGGAGTTAGGCATGAGCATAGCCATGACTTCTTTAAGTGTTCTTTGAATGAAGCTTTAAAGTGAGGTAGGCTAGGAGTTAGCATAATGTTTGGTGGGAGGGAGTTCCAAAATTTTGAGACAGTGTATGAGTACAGAGATTTTCTTGAGGTTTTGGAAGGTTTGTAGGTTTTGAGTAGGTTTTTGTCAATGAATCTGAGTGGTCTACTAGATTTGTATGTTTGATTACATTTGCTAGGACAGGACAATTAGTGGGTTTATAGATTAGATTATGTATTGTAGTTAGGTGCATATATCTTGGTTTGATAGTTCCAGCCAGTTTAGTTATTGTAGTGGTATACAGTGATGTGTACGGCAGATGGAGTTTATTGCAAACTTTGCTACTTTATTGTAACATTGTTCCATTTTAGTTTTGGAGGGGTTTGGCAGATTAGTTAGCATGCAGGAACCATAAAATAGGGAGGGGAGCAGGAAGGTTTTTGCAAGGGTGGTCTTGGTTGGAGTGGTAAGGAATTGTTTGTTTCTGTAAAGGAGTCATAGTTTTTTGTGTGCCTTCTTTATTTTTTGTTAGATATGAAGGTCAAAGTTATTTGCTGTTGATGATAACACCTAACAGTTTAGTTTCTTGAACATTTTCTGTGGTAGTTTTGTCAGTGTCAAGGATATTGTTAGTCTTGGCTGAGGGTGGTATTTTTGGGGTGAAAGACTATGAGTTTGTTTTTTGGGGGGATTTAGAAAAAGTTGGCCTCTGTCAGCCAGGATTCAATTGCTGTGAAAGATTATTGAGTTTTCTTTTGTAGTTTAGGGAGAGTATGAGATGTACAGATTAAGGTTGAGTCATCTGCATACTGAATTATTGTTCCTGGGGAAGAGGCAATGTGTAAATTATTAATGAATATGTTAAACAGTAGGAGACCTAGGTTGGAGCCTTGGAGAACTCCTGTAGGGTTAGGTAGGAAGGAGTAAGTTGGTTAGACCATTTTACTGCTTACGTCCGATCATGTAGCTAGCTCTGGAACTACTGAAGTGTCATAGTGGAGCATCCTAAGTTGGATAATTTTTCTAGAAGTAAAGGGTGTGAAACCATGTTGAAAGCTTTTGAGAGGTCAAGGAATACTGCAGTTACAAGGTATCCTTTATGCCCAGGCCTGGTAATAGTGTCTGTAAAGGATAAAAGTGCAGTAGATGTGCTATGATCTGGCCAGAAGCCATGCTGAGTTTGAGTGAGCAGGTTGTTTTTTAGTAGGTACTTCACTAACTGTTGGCGGATACATCTTTCCATTATTTTAGATAGAGGGGGTTGTATTGATATTGGACAAAAACTGGATATTTTAGTGGAGTGCCCTCTGTATTGGTGTTATGTGTGACTGTCTGCATATTGTATGGACTATGGCTTCTGAGAGCAATCTGTTTATAAGGATGCTGAAGGGGTATGAAACTGAGTCTGCAGCTAGTTTTAGATATTTTATTTATTTATTTATTTATTTATTTTATTTATTTTACATTTGTTGACCGGGCTAGTCCAGCTGGATATATGTCCATTTTCAGTGGAGGCCCGGGGAGATAAGCTCCAAACTTGAACATTAAAGTGAAAAATAATAGAAAATCTTGCTAAATACATATAAAATAACAAGATAGATTCAAACATTATAAATTGTGGCATAGTAGTAACATATAAACATACAGTAGTTAGAGAAAACAACGACAAAAATAAAAAAACTTACTGGCATATTGGGGTGGTAGGTTGTCTGCTGAGGTGGAGCAGGGGTTTAGCTTGGGCAGTAGCTTTTTTATTTTTGATGTGGATATGGGGTAGCATGAGAAAGGGGTAACAGGGCCATTTGACTGGTTATTTGTGTAGTTGTGGGCTTGTTCTGTTTTGGATGGTGTAGCGTTATTGTAGCTAGTGTTTAAGTTTAGGAGGAGGTGTCCTAAGTTAGTTTTGGTGGTGAGCAGGTCAGCTATCGATTTTATAAAGTATTTGTTAAATTTCTCTGCTATTTGAGATGTCGGGTGATGGGTGAAGGGACTGTTCCTTGTTTGTTCCTGGGTTGAAGAGGGTAGATATGGAGTGACAGATTTTTTTGGGATTCTGTTTGTGTTGTAGCTGAAGGTTAGAGTAGCAGGATTTTTTACATTTTTCAACTAGTTTGGTTACTCTGTTATGTAGTATTTTAAAGGTCTGGATATTTTGTTGGGTTCTATTGTTTCCATTTATTCCATACTGTATTTCTTTGTTTCATCAGGTTGAAACAGTCAGGGTTTATCCATGGGTTTTTGGCTTGCTTTTCTCTTTTTGTTTGTACAGGGGAAAGGCTATCAAGTATTTTCCGGAATGTGGTATTGAAATATTGTATGGCATCACTGAGGGATAGAAATTTTAGGGGTTTACAATTTATATTTTGGTGATGAATTGTGTTTGTTGATTAAATTTAGTTGTATTCCTAACTGATTTTAGGCAATGTTTTTTTTGGAAGGTGGGTGTTTGCCCTGATGGCAAAGGCTGGAAGATGGTCACTTAGTGGGTCTGAGAGTGTGCCTATGGAGAAGTTAGTTAAGTGACATACAAGGATCCAGTCTAAGGTGGAGTGGCTAGTATGGTCTTTATTGAATCTTGTTGGGTTTGTAATTAGTTGTTTCATGCCATACAGATTGATACTTGTGATGGGGGAGTTTGCAGTGCTGGATTGACAATTTATGTTCATGTTGCCCAGGATGACTGTTTCTACCTTAATGCTTTCAGGTTTCCAGAACATTTGAAGCTGCAAAATGACATTCAAATATGCAAATGGTCCAACCACAAGAAAAGTAATGTTATGGTCTTCTCAACCCCTAAGAAATTATCTAATATTCTGCAATCGTAATACTATTTCTAATGTCAGTAAACTGAGATACCTAGGCTTTGTTCTCAACCTTAATCTCACCTTTACAGCACCTACAGACCCATAGCTCAACATAAACTTTGCTATGATCACTCATCTTCTTTCTGCAAGAGCCTATGTACCTACTGTTAAAAAAGGTATTAATACTGGAATAAGGTCTTCCTTTTTTCATGTTTTACTTTGCCAAGTACATCGACATAATATAAATAGTGGAAAACAAAATGTGTGGATTTATACTAGCTCACCCCTTACTCCATTATTGCAAGGTACAGAAAAACTCCAACTGGTTCTTGATTAGCTAATTTGTTAATTAGCACTCAGATTTTCAAGGTGATACTGTCTTTCCAATTTTTTTTTTCAGGAAAAATGATAAAATTCCAGTGCAGGAAAAAATGAGATTTCATGGAATTTGGCATTTTAAGCCAGAATACTCCTCCATTATAATTTGTATTTCTTTTTATATTTGTCTTGCAGAACTGTTGGTTTGCATTCTTCAGTATTTTGCACATATAATCTATTTGTAATACAAAATTGAATGAGAACATGGAATTTATTTATTTTATTTTATTTTATTTTATTTTTGGTAACTGCAAATCACTGTCTGGAAGTATAATTCATATCAGAGAACAAGTTCAGCTGCCACTTTTCTTATTTCACCACTGACAACATTTTGTGGTGATCCTATACTTTGATATATAATGGCTGAAATCATTAGTGGAAAAGGCAGAATCAAGCACAATGGAACTTATATAATTGGAGTCCAACCCACTGACAAATAATGGAAGGCAAATTTCCTGCCATGTGCAAAAATGATAAATATGCATACCGAGGCCAAGACTGTTGTATCTCATTCCACTCTCTCGAGTATGATGATCTCAAGAATTAGTGCATAGGTGCAAAAAGGAGAAGAGCATTTGCTGTTCTTCTGCTGTTTGACTGTTTTTTTTTTTTTTCATAATTCCAGGTCTCAGATTTAAAAATGGATTTTACTAGCAGAAGCATTTGTCTGACTGTGTCAAAAGTGTCAAAAGAGGCAACATGAAAAGGAGATGAAAAGAAGATGAAAAGGAGATGCTGACTCTTCGCCAGAATCATGGAGGTAATGGGGAAGGGAGCAACCGAACCCCAGAAGAAACAAAGGTCAGTAAATTTCTTCCACAATTTACAGAGGGTGAGAATTGAAAGGGTATGTAAACAGTATAATGTTGATCAAAGGCTCTGGGTACAGTCCCTGACCCCCTTACTCCATGGTAAAACTGTAACTGCTATTTCTAAATTGTCTGATACTGATTGCATAAATTATAGTACTGTTAAAAATAGTTTATTAGAGTGTTTCAAATTAACACCTGAAGCTTATAGAAAAAATGTTTTGTGAGCATAGACACAAGGCAGATGAAAGTGTGTGTGAATATTGCTGAGTTAAGCACTTATTTTCATAGATGTGTAAGTAGATGTCAGATCTCCACTTTTGAAATGCTGACAGACCTTTTGGTGAGGGAACCAGCCCTCAGCACTTTGAATGAGGACATGAGAATCTGGTTAGCAGATAGGGAATGTAATACCATAGATGAGTTGAGGAAAAAGGGAGACCTATACCTAGCAAGCAGGGCATCACTGTAGAGGAATGGGATACCCAGTGCTGCACATGGATCTAAGGGAATCCATGGTGGGCAGCCTAAAGTACCCCAACAGAGTCAACCAGTAGCAGGGGAAGCCACTAGTTCAGGTACATGGCCAGGACCAAGGGTTACTTGTTTTAAATGCTACTAGTGGGGCCATTTAGCATATAGATGTCCACTGAGGCAAGGTGGGGAACAAAAGGTGGGAGAACCAGTAAATGGTAATGATAGAATGCCAGCAGTAAGTTGTTTGGAGACAACAAGGGTAAGAAACTACCACAAGAAGTTATATCCTATCTTATAGTAGATGGGAAACAGGCCACTACTAGGAGACACACAGCCTCTGACCTAACTATTGTGAAACCTGCAGTGGTTACAGATGAGCACTACTTGCTTGGGAAGTCTACTCCAGACAGACCTTTAAGAGGGATCCCATTCCAAATACCTTTGTCTAGGGTTCACCTTGACTGGGAGGGTGGAAAAGGAAGCAAACAAGTAGGTGTGTTTGAGGATACCCTTGCAGATGTCCTGATAGGGAATGATTTTGATGATGCAGTACCTTGTGTGCATCCAGTTACATGCAGTCAGGCTTGGAGACAAGCATTTGGGTCTGGTAGTCTGGGGGGGGGCCCAGATAGACCATACACTTGAAGCCAGGACTGGTGAAGTGGCTACTTCAGGGAGGGAGCTACCCTATAGCAATGAGACTGAAGGTGAGCAACAGCTGCTTGTGGGTACTGATGTTCCCTTGGACAGAGTGACTGCAAAGGCAGAGGTGAGTAGTAGTACCCATGCTGACAGTGAGGCAGTGCTGTCAAAGGACACCAGACTACCTGTGGAAGGGGAGCTGGGAAGGGTTACAAAGCTAGAGAGAGTTGAGACAGGCTCAGCTCTCAGACCCTACATTACAAGGCCTGAGTGAGATCACTGGTGAGGCATCTGATTCTCAAGGAAAGGGGGAATCTTCATATTAGGACAAAGGGTTACTGTATAGAGAGTGGACCCTTGAGGGAGGGCTAGAGGGTGAGAGAATACAGCAATTGGTAGTGCCCAGAGCTTAATATCTGGCACTTCTAGCCAAAGCCCATGACCTTACCTTTGCAGGTCTTATGGGCATAAAGGATACACAGAGACGTATTATACAGGACCTTTATTGGCCTGGGCTTTTCAGAGATATAACTGGTACTGCAGGAACTGTGACCAGTACCAAAAGGAAGGCAAGGCAGGAGACAAGGTGAAAGCTCCTTTTATGACTTTGCCTGTGATTGCAGAGCTGTTTCAGAGAGTAGCTATGGATATTGTGAGATCTCTGAGTACCCCAAGTTCCACAGGAAAGAAGTATATCTTAGTGGTAGTAGATTATGTCACCAGATACCCTGAGGCAGTGGACCTTTCCTCCACTGAGGCCTTAAAGGTGGCAAATACCTTGTTAGAGATTTTCAGCTGGGTATATTTCCCAAAACAAATACTGACTGACAGAGATACCAATTTCATGTCAGACCTGCTAGCTTGTCTGTGGAAGCACTGTGGGGTGAAGCACCTAAAGACCACCCCCTACCAGCCCCAGACTAATGGTCTGGTGGAGAGGTTAACCTCTACACTAAAGACCATGTTTTGAGCATTTGCAGACCAGTTTAAGAGGGAGTGGGACAAATATTTTCCCCAGCTGTTGTTTGTTTACAGGAAGGTGCCTCAGGAATCCACAGGTTTTTCAGCCTTTGAGTTGCTGTATGGGTATAGGGTAAGGGGACCTCTAGATTTGATTTGAGATGAGTGGGAGGGTGAGTGTGAATCCCACAAGGAGTCTGTTGTGACATATGTCCTAAACCTCAGGACAAGACTCAGGGACATGAATGCTTGAGCTAGAGAGTGTTCTGTAGGGCAGCAAGTTATGGTTCTCATTCCTGTCAGACATAACAAGCTGCAGGCATCTTGGAAGGGACCCTTCAAAGTGGTAAGGAAGGTCAGTGATATTAACTACATGGTAGAACTGCTAGGCAGGAGGCAGGGGCACAAACTGTACCATATGAAATTGATGAAACCTTACCATGATAGGGAGGCCCTGGTGCTAAATATTTGCAGTAGAAGGCAGGACAAGTCTGAAGGGGATCTATGGCTACAGCAAGCCAGCCAGCAAAATCCCAAGTTACTATGTTGGAGGCTAGTGTTTCAGGCATATGATATGACAGTGCAACACTGTAATAGGGTCACTGTGTTGGAGCCTAGTGTTGCAAGCATATGTCAGGTCAGCAATGCCAAGGTAGCTGGGATCTCAAGACAGGATTAATGTATTCCCAGATAGGCTCATCCCTCTCAAGCAATGTTTCTCAAGAGTCACTTGAGAAGCTAGCTTGAGTCTTTTTGGGGGGAAGAAGTATAACAAAAGGAGATACTGCCAG
>NC_056742.1:164552440-164583868 GCF_019279795.1 Protopterus annectens
TCTTGAAAGATGAATGTAGATATTCAGCCAATTGAAGGCAAGAAAATTGATGTAAAATATAGCAAAGGAGCAACCAAGGATAAGTTGGAACATAGCTAAGTAGTATTACTTTGTAGTACAAAATGTTCTTTATAAGAAGATGTAGTAGACACTGTAAGTATCAACGAAACATGAACAATTGATAAGAGCTGATAGGACACAGAGGTGCCTGAATATAGTTTGCTCAAGAATGGCAGTGAATAGAGAGACGGAGGTAGACTTACTAATGTCATAAGGGACATTATCAAATACAAAGCCATAGATGAAAATAAACTAGACTACCATGTGAAGAGGCCAGGAGAGTAGAAAATGTCAAAATATATGAAATATGTGAATGGGGGGGGGTGAAATAATATAGTACATCATTTCCCAAACAAATTAAAGGAGGAGGAGGAGAGACAAAAGAAGAGAAAGTAAAGTACTGAGGTTGTGAG
Organism: Protopterus annectens; assembly: GCF_019279795.1. NCBI lineage: Eukaryota > Metazoa > Chordata > Ceratodontiformes > Protopteridae > Protopterus > Protopterus annectens. The sequence goes on from NC_056742.1 coordinate 164,552,914, forward strand.
TTAGAGGAAGACGGTAATACTCACAGGGGAATTTGAATCTTCTAAGAGCATGCTGGAAGATTCTGAGATCCAGGGAAAAAGTGGGAAATGACTGAAGTATGTTACAATGAGTGTCCCTCCAACTGTTGCAGACTATACCACTGTGCCAGAAATGATAATGCTCTGGTTGTGGCCCTATCTTGGGCAGAAGGAGCAGTGAATGTCCAACTGAAAGTGATGTTTGCCAAGAGCAATCATGTCAGTGCATGACTTGCATTGTGTTTATGCGTGGGGGGGGATACAAAGATAGTGTTGTGTGATTTTTAGTTTGATGGTTTATGCTGATGTGGCTGAAAGGTAAAAGATGAGTTGGAAGACTGGCAGTAAAGTGAAGCAGTAAATGAGCCATGAGAATGATACAAAGTTGGAGTTTTCAGGAATATTGGCAAAGGCTTGATGAAAAGATTAAAAAAAATCAAAATAGCGGAGAAGGCCAAAAAGACTCCTCTAGAATGTGAGGAAACATTAGAACAGAGAATGCAGCATAGGGGTGAAAACAGGTTTGAGTAGGTGGAGGGGCCATAGTACAAGAATGTTAATAGAATGACAAAAAGGTGTTGAGATCAGCAAAGCTATAAGTTGAAAAGGAGGTCGCTAACGTGACCAGGAATGGGGGATACAAGAGCCTTTGTAAGCTACCTAAATAATTGATGATGGAATTGTGCAGATGTGGCCAGACAGTGCAAAGACAGGATCATAATGACAGAAGTCCAAAACAAAGCAGTGAATGGATAATTTACTTTAATCATTATGACAGAAAACAAAGGATGTGTTCCATATTGTGATGGAGCAAATTATAGAGAACAATGAACAAAGAGTGAAAGAAGACAGAAAGGGACCAGGCTGCCTTTTAAGAGTATAAAGCACAGAAATGCAGTGCAATGCCTCCAAACTCCTGATAAGTCTGCCAAGTGAGCTGGTAGGTCCTCTGATGGAGTTCTTAAGCAGATCACTTGCAAATTCAGAAGTATCTGATGGCTTGGGGACCCAAGTGTGATGGCCACATGTACGAGAGGGGGGGTTCAGGAAAATATAAGCTTTCAGCAATGTCACTGACAAAATCCTCAGGCAAAGGCTACTTGCTTTCCTAGATGACAGCAAACAGCACTTACACGTGACTCAATGATTGGGTCTTTCTTTGTCTAGTGTGGAGCAGTTTTGGTATGTTGAAAGCTTATGTAAGTTTATGACATCCCAAAAAGGGAAGGCTTCTCTGATCAGTATTAGCAAGAAACTACGATCCCTCATAAAATCATCAAAGGCCAGTTTCGAAAGAAAAATTGCCCTAGACACTAAAGATAATCACAAGGCCTTCTTTAGTTATGTCAGGAACATGGGTGGAAACTCCCAGATATGCTCTGAATTGTTGCATAATGGTACAAAATATACAGAACCTACAGACATAGCCAACATCCTGGCAGACAGATTCAGCACAAACTTCTCCCCCCTTCCCCCACAAAGGAGCAAATGCCTGTCCCAACTGAAAGTAACCTCCCTGACATCACAGATGCACAGGTGAAAGCTGCCCTCTCCAAAGCAAGAAACACAGGATCTATGGGACCGGACGGTGTCCCAGGCTGTGTCTTACACGAGCTCCAAGAAGAACTGAACCCTCACATTAAGTCACTGTTCAAACTTAGCCTTACTACAGGATATGTATCCAAAGAATGGCATACAGCTACAGTGGTCCCACTCCACAAAGGTGGTGCCACAACGGACTCCGGAAACTATCACCCCATAAGCCTGACTAGTCTGGTCTGTAAAGCTATGGAGGGTATTATCATGGAACTCATAAACAAAGACATTGGGAGCCTCCAGACACTGGACCCTACCCAATTCGGCTTTGTTAAGGGCAGATCTTGCCTCTTAAACCTAGTTGATTTCTTTGAAACAGTTACCAAAGCCATAGATGAGGGCAAGGTAGTCCACACAGCCTACCTGGACCTCGCAAAAGCCTTCGACACAATACCCCACTCGGGCGTCATAAATAAGCTTACTGGCTTAAATATCAACCCCTATATCACAAGATGGGTTGCAAACTGGCTCAGAGATAGAACCCACATGGTCAGAATCGCAGGTGCCATGTCCGAATCCAAACCAGTTACAAGTGGCATCCCACAGGGCTCAATTCTGGGACCTCTCTTGTTCGGTATATACTTCTCTGAGGTTCAGGCTAACACAGGGGGATTATGGCTGACAAAGTTCACAGATGACTGCAAACTGGGGGCCATAATTGAATCTCCAGCTGACACAAGTATCCTCCAAAAGGGTCTCACAGAGATGGATGCTTGGTGCCAGAGCCATGGCCACAAGCTAAATGCTAAAACATGCATAGTCATCCCCTTTGGGAAAAACAAGGTGCCCACAAATTACCACATAGGTGGTAATCCATTAAGTACGGAAGAAGTAATTAGAGATTTGGGGACCAACATAGATAGTAATCTCTCCTTTGATAATCACATTGCCAAAGTGGTTAGAAAGACCTTCTATATATCCCACCTTATCACGAAAGGGTTCGCATCTAGATCAAGAGAGGTCATTGTGCCCCTCTACTCGTCACTCATCAGGCCCATAATTGAATACAATGTCCCTTTTGGGATGTACCTTACCCGACACCTGCAGCAACTGGAGAGACCCCAAAAGTACCTTACCAAGAGGATCATGGGCTACAAACAGATGTCTTATGCAGCTCGACTAAAGAAACTCCAGCTCTACTCAGTTGCTTACCGCCTACTCAGAGGTGATCTATGCCTGATGTACAAAGCCATGTCAAACCCAGAATTAATGGACATGCTCCACCTCAAAAAATCCAAGTCCCTTAGAGCTACACGCTCCAGGGACCTAAACCTCAGCACAAAAATAAATAGGACATGCTGGAGGGACAGATTCATTTCCTAGAGGCTCCCCTCACTCTGGAATAGAATCCCAGTTCATGTTAGACATAGAACCTCGCTGACCCTCTTCAAGCAAAATCTGGACGCGTGGATGGGAAATCGCAAATTCACCCCTGGGATCTCTTCTGTGTCCCTGCTAGACATAGGCACAGTAAACTAATCTTAAAAGGGTACCTTCTGTGACCTACTTTACAGAAGCACAGTAGGCTAATCTAATAGGGAGGCGGAAGCCAAATACACTCTGGCTAGGCTTATAAATGCCCTAGGGCAGATAGCCTAGTATCTACCTATGAACCTATGAACCTATGACATACTATAACCTGATTATATTAGGAGATTTTAACTTCCTGAAGCTTAGGTGGGCTTCTCAAACAACCAGGTCTGAGTTGGAAGATGATTTTTATGATTTACTTTTGTTTCATAATTTAAATTAAATGATAACTTTTCTTACTAGACCAAACAATATTCTCAATAATACATAGAATATTCCTGGTGAGTCATCTCTGTCCACAACAAAACTCTGATCATGTAGATTTTGATTTCAAACTACTATGCAATTGTGTATGTAAGCAACAACTAAAGACTGTTTTTGATAAGTCAAAGATTTTTGACTTTAATTAAATTAGTAGTGAAAGGGAAGGGAGTTAACATGGGAAAGGAGAGTGTTAAATACATGTAAAGAGTTTTATTTCAGTGCATTGTCGACTTCTGCTACCAACCAAATATAAAACTCTGTAGTGCGTGGAGCATGCTGATTACACTCTGATATTCAGAAAAAAGACAAACTAGTTAAGGGCCAGAGTGATGTGTGACCGGACCTTAACAAATGTTAAACATCTCCTGCTTATGTTTTTAAGATTGGGTCTAGTGCCAGTCAGTAAAATCTGCCTATACTGACTACCAAATTACAGAGCCAGAAATAAAAGATTTGTTTCTGCCTGCTGTCCATACCTGTAATGTATCCACAATTTCACAAACAAACTCAGTCACTAGACAAACAGAATGTATAAGCATTCATTTCCTGAAGGATATGAACCCTGAAATTCAAATGGATGTCATTATTTAATTGTTTCACTTTGTCTGAAACCCACAGATTTTATAAGAAACAGACTGAAAATATGAAGCAATAATCTGGACATCTTGCCAAAATCTAGACAGTTGAGAGCTACGAAAGGTGAGTATAAATGTAATGGACTATGCTATGTTACATCTCTGATAGTGCTCACTACATGTTTTATGGCTCTGAAAGTTGGGAAAACACTTAGCAATATTTTTCCCTGTAACTAGTAATACACAGAGCAGATAAATCACCATGCACTACAAATAATTATGGTCAGTTCACTGATCATAACCTTCAACTATGTGTTCTTGACATGGATGCCAACATTCACTTCTTGAGCTTTGCTCTTGAGGTGAATTTCTTAGCATCCATCTCTTGAACACATAAATGGGTTATGATCAGGGAACTGACTATAATCCTTTATGCAAATTAACCATAAAATGCACTATCACATCTAGACAAGTATAGAATGGAAGTAAATTGCCATGCCTTTCGTCCACATCTCATTGTTTAATTTTATTAAATGTAATTTTTTGTTTACTTTACATCCATCCTTCCATGTTATCAGTTATCTCTTACTGCTTGCAAATTACCTTTGACCTGGTTAACAAATAGGTATTGTTAGTATTATTATTATCATCTGTTAGGATTTCTTCTGCAGTCAGGCAGACAGTGCATAGGACCTATAGACAGGGCTACTTTGAAGTCTGTTGGTGAAGAATGCCTGCATCCATTACTGAACTTTTAATTGTCACTGTCAGTGGCTCAACAGATAGTATCTCACATTTGATGCTGGAAGATCAAAAGGCTGTGGGTTTTATTCACACTTGAGGTGATTGGATTAATATTCATATTGTTTACACTGCAATGCAGAATTATGGAATGATGCACTCCTGAATGTTCAACCTTCAGATGAAACATTAAACCGAGGCCCTGTCTGCTTGGGTTGGTGGGAGCAGAGGTGGATGTAAAATATCCCAATCTTCACGCAAGATCTTTTCACCCAAAGTGCATCTGCACACACACAGGTCACAGTTCATGTTACATGAACCCTACAGCTCTCTCACACCCCTTAGTCTCTGTTTCATCCTTTCTTATCTCATCTTGTTATCTCATCACTTACAGCCTTTCATTTATCCTGTCTCCCTCTTCTCATTGCATCGTTCATACATCTCTTCTTTCCTCTCCCCTTCCCTCTTTATTTCTCTGTCTTTTCCCCATGGTATCATTTCCTGCAACTATTTTTATTTGCCTCTTCTAATGCCTTTGTACCTCTCTATATAATGATATGCTGCTATCCCTGTAGCATAAGCCATCTCAGTCATTATGGCTAGATCTTATCCAAAAAGGTTTGCTAAGCATAATTCCATTTTTTCATCCATGTTTTAACTTTGTAAACTGCTTCTTAAAATACATTTTTTAGCATATGTTTGTATCTGTAAATATGTATATGTAGTTTGGCATACCCTTGCATCTGTAAATATGTTTTATTAATTTCTTATGTGAGCCTATTCACCTGGGCTGTGCCTACAAATGGTCCATGGAGATCATTGCACTACCCCGGTAAACAAATATAAATTAATAAATCCCACAACACTTATAGGTTCATAGGTAAATACTAGGATACCTGCCCTTGTGGACCATTTTAAGCCTAGTCAGTTTCCCTTTTTGTGCTCAAAAATAGCCTATCCCATTTGGTTAAAGATTGACCTTACCCATCCCATGGTTGTTTATTATATATTACCCCTAACAAGAATAACTGGGATCAAAACATAGATAATTTTAGAAGATGCATGCATGGGATAAAGCATCTAGGAGCTGTATTTGTACATTATTAGTAAAGGGGGCAGCTCTGGGGCAAATGTTTTGTTTCCCATCCATGGATCTAAGTTGCACTTGAAAAGGGGCATAGATGGATTTTGTTTTATGTGGCTCGGGAGTCTGGTCCACAGTAGTGGTGTCCTCTATGAAATATACCTGTCCCTCCAAACCTTTTTGTTGATGTTGTAGAAGAGGTTTAGATCCTTAAACTGAGTATTTCTGATGTCTTAGTTCCAGTTATTGTGCTTGGGGATCAGGACAGTTATTTTTCATTAAGAAGGTTTGTGGTCTACACTCTTGTGGGAGGAGAAGGTAGCCTCTGCCCTTTTGAGCTTGAAATTGCTGGTTGAAGGCCTATTATGCCTATTGTTCTAAGTGGCATTGTTCTGATTTAAGCACTTGGGTTCCAAACCAATTATTTTTAATTAGGAAGATTTGTAATCTAAACTCTTGTGGCAGAAGAGGATAGCCTACACACTTCTAAGCTGGGAATTGCTGGCTGAAAGTTTACCGTGTCTGTTATTCTGAAAGTGTCTTAGTTCTGGCTTAAGCACTTGGGCTCCAAACCAGTTATTTTACATTAGGTAGGTTTGTAGTCTAGACTCTTGTGGCAGGAGAGTGTAGCCTACACCCTTCTAAGCTGGGAATTGCTGGTGAAGGCTTATTGTGCCTGTTATTCTAGGTGTCTTTGTCCTGGTTTAAGCACTTGGGTTCCAGACCAGGTATTTCACACTAGGAAGGTTTGTAGTCTACACCCTTGTGGGAGCATTCTACTGAATTGCTGCTTTAGTTAAACTTTTTTTTTTTTTTTTTTTTGCTATTGTGACTGCAGTTTTCTTGCACTTTGAACTTCTAGTATTTCTGCATTTTATAGCATAGGCTAGATTCAGACTTGCTGAATCTAGACTGCTTGGTATCATTTGAGAACTAAAACCAGCCAACTTACATTAAGAAGGCCCCCCGCACCCTTGTGGCAGAAGTGTGCAGCCAAGGACCGATCTGAGTTGGGAATTACTGGAATAAGGTTCAGTCTTGGGCTTTCTCTTTGGTTATTTGTTTAAAATCATTTAACGTTACTTGTATTTAAGTGTCATGTTTGCGTGGGTTTGAGCTCAGTTTACTGGACCTGCTCAGAGATTGCACTGGTGCCCTGCGAGTAACTCAGTTGTGCGTTGTGAAGCACTGACACAGTTTCCTACCCCCCTAGCCCTCAATGGAATAGCCATGTTTTATTAGTCTTACAGCTAAACCTGGTCCATCTAACCCACTCCCCACTAGATACTACAGTATATACCTGCCATAATGGATGGACAGTTTCCCACCATTTCTCCAGCCAGCATGATCAACACGGGCATCCTGATGCAATGCAGCAATTGCCTCATGTATACTGACAACCATTTACTCTTAAAATAAACAAATACAACATGTGAGAGATGTAGCTATACTATGAATTTGGAATCAGTTCTCTCACAGAACAACAAACCAGATGTAAACAGGTTATTAGCACACACACTCTTCACCTCTTGCACATAACAAGCACACAACACATAAACCCACATTTATGGAGGTACTTGCTAGAAGTCTACCTAAAGATCAGAGACCTCCCAAGTGCAAACCTACAGCACACACTGCAGACCCAACAGAATCCACTACACATAATAATACACACAACAGTGTCTCTGCCAATAAGCCCCTAAGACAAAACACTTCAAAACCAAATGTCTTGGTCATAGTCAACTCAATAGCAAGACACACAGCTGTCCCACTCACCAGGCTGGACAAGGAAAAGGTCACCATCAGCTGCCTGTCATGTGCCAGGATCCTTCAGATCATGCACACTCTCAAGACTCTCAACAAGTACTGTTATGACTTTGTCATAGTCCGTGCTGGAGTGAATGATTTCAGACGTACCTCACTGGACTATATGACTAGAGACATGACTGAGCTCTCAGATTATGTGTCCCAGGCAGGTATCTCCCTAGCCCTAAACAGCATTGTACCTTCACGCAGGATGATGCCTCAATATAAACAAAAATGATTGACTTCAACAATCATCTTGGTTTCAAGTGTCAATCCAGGGGGATCCAATATCTGTCAACCTGAGAAGATATGGTCGACAGCCCATGCTGCATTGCCAGAGATGGTCTTCACCTGTTGCCTCTTGGCTTTTGGTTACTGGCAAAGGAACTTGCCTCCCTCATAGTGCCTTTTCCAGGCACTGTCATAACAACAAAATTCCCGACATAAACAAATCCACTAGAAACAAGCTCAAGGTTATGCTGCATAATGCTAGGAGTCTAAATCAGAAACTGCACTTGCTGGAAGCACTCCTTATCTTGGAAGATGCCAATGTCTGTGCAGTCACAGAGATATGATTCAGGGCCACAGACAGCACCCCAACCATGCAAGGCTACAATGCCTTCCACATGTTCAGACCTCAAAACAAACATGAAAGAACCAAAGGCGGAGGTGTATTCATCTTCATTAAAGACAAATGCATGCTAAGACTGGTCAAACAGTTTGACTCCCTAGAGCTACTCCAAGTCCAACTAACTGTAGGTAAAACCCCCTTCCATATCATTGTTAGCTATAGGTCTACCATCATGAACCACGAGAACCAGTCTGCCTTCCTGGACCTACTTGAGTCACTCACTGTAGAGCCAAACACCTTGGTCATGGATGATTTCAACTATCCTTCCATCGACTGGGAGTCATATATGAGCACAAACTTGGTCACCCTAAGGTTCCTGCACTTTGTTAATACAAATGCTCTGGAACAGATAGTCTGCACCCCCACAAGGGGCTCAAATGTTCTAGACTTAGTACTCACCAACATGGGGGTCTCTGCACTACCCCCTGTGCGTTGCCATTCCTAATAAAGTCTGATCATATATTAGTCTCATTTGAAGTAATGATCATATCTGACTCCCCCTCCAGAGTAAAAACGATGAAAAAATTCTACAAAGCAAACTATAACCTCCTAAGCGATGGCATACATAGTTTCAAACCCATGCTACCACTGTCAGCAATGATTCCTATATAGAGGTGTACACAAATGCACTGTGTAAACATCTATATGAATGTATAGACTTGGATGTACCTGAACGTATTAAAACAAGGTCCTCACAGAAAAACAAGCCACCCTGGTAAACATCGAGCATAAATAGGTTATACAACAAGAGATGTGAAACTAACGTCTAAGAACAAGAAGGAACTGACTCAGCAGAGGAAGGACACCCTCCACAGCTTGAACAAGCAAGTCTTTTAAAGCCAATTACAAAGCTAAACTAACATCCTTAGCTAAGGATAATCACAAGTCATTCTTTAGCTATGTCAAAAATTTAAAAGGGAAGGCCCAGCTTTGTGCAAAACTAGTAGTAGTGAATGGTACCACTCATACTGACCCTGAAAACATCATCAACCTGCTAGAATACAGATTTGGTGCAAACTACACCCCCCAACCCCACCAGACATACCCCAAAGCATACCTGTCAACAGTCCTCTACCTAGCATCTCCAAAGAGCAGGTCATAACCGCATTCTCCATAATCAAAAACACAGCCTCTATGGGAGCTGATAATATCCCAGGCTGCCTACTAAATGGTCTAAAACAGGACCTACTGGAACCTCTTGGCACCCTTCAACCACAGTCTAAGTACTGGCATTGTCCCAGCAGAGTGGAAAACAGCAACAATAATTCCCTTGCACAAACTTGGTCCAGTTATCCAACCCTGGCAACTATAGACCCATAAACCTACCAGCCTTGTCTGCAATGCTATGGAGAGAATCATCATGGACCTTATCCACAAAGACATAGGTGACCTTCAAACTCTCTTGACTTGACCCAGTTTGACTTTGTTAAGAGTCGATCATGCTTATTTAACCTGGTGGACTTCTTCAAGAATGTCACTAAAGCCCTGGATGAAGACAAAACAGTACATACAGCCTATCTTGACTTAGCCAAGGCTTTTGACCCAATCCCCCACTCAGGTATCATTGAGAAACTCACCCAGCTGGAACTTAACTCATATGTCACTGGATGGGTAGCCAACTGGCTTACAGACAGAACACATACAGACAAAGTTGGGGATTCCACATCTACAAGCAGACCAGTTACCAATGGTGTACTACTAGGATCTGTGCTGAGTCCCCTACTGTTTGGAATCTATTTCTCAGATGTCCAGGCAAATATGGATGGCCTATGACTTACCAAGTTCCCTAATGACTGCAAACTGGGTGCAATTATGGAGACCTCCAACAATGTTGAGATACTACAAAAAGGCTCACACAACAAATAATTGGTGCCAAAGCTACGGACTTAAACTGAATACAAAAAAATGTGTTATCATCTGTTTTGGCCAAGGGGAAGTCATTGCAAATTACAGTATTAACAGTACCCCCCCTTAGCTCAAAACCAGTGGTGAGAGATTTAGGAACACAGGTCGATAGCAACCTTAACTTCAGTCATCATGTGTCCACAGTGGTATGGAAAGCCTTCTATGTTCCACATCTCATAAGTAAGGACATTCCATCCAGAGCTAAGCATTTACAACTCCCCCGTACTCATCCCCACGAATAGAGTACAATACTCCCTTCTGTATGTAGCTCACCAGACACCTGCAGCAGCTGGAGAGACCACGGCGGTTTCTCACCAAGAAAATTCAGGGCCTTCAACACATGACCTACATGGACAGACTGAAGGCCCTATAACGGTACTCTGTATTTTATAATCTGCTGAGAGGTGACTTGTGTCTAACCTACAGAGCAGCCTTGGTCCCTGCCCTAAAGGAATGCTGCACATCTGCAAGTCAAATGGGACAAGATTCACTCACTCTGTGGATCTTAACCAAGCCTGCAATGTCTCCAACAGATTGCCACTCCTCTGGAACAAACTCATAATTTACATAAAAGAGAACTCTTCAATGACCCTATTTAAATGTAACTTAGACAACTGGTTGAGATGCCATAAATTTACCCCAGGGGTGTCACCTATGTCCCTCTTGGATAAGGGCAGTCAGTGTTGGTCATAGACTCATGCTGCAAATATAGACCATACAACCTGGTCAATAAGGGACAAGGGTATAACATGGCTAGGCTTATAAAAGCCCTAGGGCCAATAGCCTAGTAACCTCCTATGAACCTGTCAGTAATGGGTCAGAGGATATCTTGTAGGTCAAAAACAGGTCACCTTTTAGCAGTCTGTAGGATACCAAGTACAGTGACAGGGTCTTAAGTTAGTTAGTCCATGTAAGACACGTTGTTTAGGCCTTGTATCCCTTTATTGAGGTATCTCTGTGGGTGTTGCAGTTGTTGCATGTGTCTGGATAACCAAAGAGGACATTATATTCAATTACTGACCTAATGAGGGTGGAGTAAAGGGGGATAATGACATCCCAAGACTGAGACACAATCCCTTTATTTCGAATATGTGCAGTTTAGAAGGACTTCCTTTTTTCAGTAGACACATGTTGGTCAAAAGTTAGGTCACTTCATTTAAATTCGCAAATCCCAAAAAACTGGTTAAATTCTTAGGGAAGTATTATTAATGTAGTAGACTTTGGGGTAGGTGACTTCCCAAAACATTAAATAATGCATTTTATGGTATTTAATTTCAGTCCATGACGCTGAAGCCATTTTGTTTTGAGACAAACTTTCCTGAAGGGATTCAGTGACTGCTCCTAGCTTATAGTCATCTGCAAATGTAATCAGTCAGAGCCATTTTTTGGCATTGGCATTTTCAGAAAGGTAGATGTCAAACAGGAGAGATCCCAGCACAGAACCCTGGGGGCTCCACTGACAACTGGTCTGTTTGTGGAGGTAACATTGCCTATTTTGATTCTCTGCATCCTGTCTGTGAGCCAGTTGACAATCTAACAGGTGAAATAGGGGGTTATTCCCGGAAATAATATATACTTTTTAATTAAAATTTATACTTATTGAAAAGAGTAGGATAATTTCTTCTAGTAGTATAAATACAACCTTGGTTCTCCCCTGAAAAGGGAATACTAGCCTAATGGGACTAATCCCCTCAACAAAGTATAAATAAATAAAAAATAAAATAAAATTGTTGTTGTGCCTAGGAATGATTGGTCTGTGAGGCCAATAAGGAAGAAGGACTGTAAATCAATAGATTATCAGAAGATTTTGCTTCATGATTTAATAAACCAGAAAAATTTGAGTAGACTGCGAGTGTATATAATATTATGTCACTGGTGTGTTAGAATAGTCGGGCAAAGGGAAATTCTGTGCTGGGGGGCTTCAATGACAAAGGCAGTTCGACTAGCACAAATCACATGCAGTCTGTACAAAAAGAAAGCTAATACAGAATCTGTGGGGTATTACATTGAACTGTGTTTTTAAATTTTTAAGTGTGTTCTTATGACGTTCTTAATGATGACTAAGTGATTATAGTCACATAGGAGTGCGATGTGTCTGATGTGGAATACATACAAATACAGCCATGAAAGTAATAATTGCATCATTGCAAACCTAAACCCAGGTCTTTAGCAGTGTCATCCGTGCTCCTGCTGACAGCCACAGTATGACTGTATTTGAGACCTGCACATCCTTGGGTACATTAATCTTTCCACAAGCCAGTGTATACAAATATGTACTCACTGCAGGCACAGATTGTTATGCAAATTATGAACCACATACAAATGCAGCATAGAAAGTTATGTACCTCCACTGATGCAGAAATTCAAGTTTGTTTCACAAGCAGCTATATTTCACACACTTCTAGAGAATGCCTTCAGCCCACTGGTATCTCTACCCAAGTAGAAAACAGTTCTTTTTCATGCTTTATTTAAAATGTTTGCATTACAGAATAATCCTTTTGAACAGATTATATACAATCAGCCAAAGTAATGGTCAGCATAGGTACAACACCAACGTCTTCATCTGACATTATGCAAACTCTAAAGCCAGGAATTAGCTCAGTTAACTTGTCATCTTTCAAACTCATGTACTTCAGTCATTCTGTACTGTTATACTAGGTCACACTAGGTTTGAGTTTCAAAGTATGGGCTTATTAACTGCTGCACAGTTGTGTGTGTCCTTTGTTACAACTGGAAACATGTTCACCTCAAATGTCCTAATTTCATAGATGAAGTAACATTATTAATATTGTGAATAAATCAGGTACTAATGTATGTATGGTGTAATTGCATTTTAACACCGACCATTAAGGCAGCAAATATTATATTACTCTAAGCCACCAATTAAATACAATAAGGCTACTTGGATTTTACAAGGACAACATGGATTGCAATAAATTGCTCTTTGCAGCAAATGCAGCATAAAGATCACTGCACTACAAGAGCTTTCCTCTGCATGTCTCCACTATTTTTTTCAGAAAGTTGGAATAATCGTTTGTGGCATGACAATTCTTTCTTTGAAAACAAAAAATACCAAACACATATACATTCACTTTATTTCAAAGAAATAGCATACAACATCATAACTTCTAGTACATGACAACATACCCACATGAGTCTAAACAGATTTGCAAATCTCCAGGAACATTGTCAGCTGCAGTGCTATTTAGTGCATCTTTCAAGTGAACTTCACATGAAAATGAAGTAATCACTCAGTCTTTCCATCTTTTTTCTTTTACTTTTAATATATTTCCATGTGCAGACTGGAATACAGTTCATAAACATTATTTGAACATCATTTTGCATCTTTTGTGCAAAAGTATCTAAAAATGATATGGCCATCTAAAAGCTGACAGCGGCTAACTGGACTTCAGCAAGACATTTATCAGAGCATCCCACACATACCTTCTAACTTCCAAGTACAAGAAATTTGGACAAAAGCAAAAGTAATGTGGAGACAAAAGCCCAAAAAACAGGGACAACTTTTAAATCACTTAGAATGTTTTCTGAAGGATATGAGGTCTGAAACTCCAATGTATGTCATTACTTAGGGATTTCAATCCCTAACAGCTTGTGAGAAAACCACAAATGTAATGAGGAACATACCAAAAAATATGAGGCAAAAATATTGACATTTAAGATTAATAATCCTACAGAAACTGACCTGACACAGATACTTCTCCTATGGTTCACTGATGCACACCCTTTTGAAAAAAACATGTTGTCAATGTCATTACTTTGTGGCAGCCACTCCACAAAAAACATGTGCCAAGACTATAATACATTTTTGTAAAAGGGGATGCAAACCCTCTGCAGCCCATGTGCCCCTTACTTAAATACGGTATCTCCAATCCAATATCCATTTTCAACTCATAGTGATCTTGCATCTATGGTGATCCCACTGTGTCAAAGTAAATACACTCACATAGAACACAAAACTTAGTTTGACCAAAAGTCACCCATGAAGTCATACGATAGTCATGCCCACAAAGTGATACTACAGTCACTGAACTCTGTGTTCCAAAATTAATAAAACAATATTTCAATTAATACCTGAAACAAAGAAACAGACATGATCTAAAAGGAAGTATAATTCGAAAGAAAATGTTTGACTAGATGGAACTAATTGCACATTGGATGAATTTAGGGTAAGCAGCAGAGACATTATAAGCTCTCTTCCACCATTATCCCTGATTTTGTAGAACATTCTCGATTTTTCCTCACATTTTCCCCTGCCTCAAAAAAATCTTTGTTTTTTTGGTAAGTCACCGAAGATTATGATCAGCTAATAAAGACATTCATTATAGAGTTTTATGCTTCTTTTTCTTCATGTTGATTCAAATCCTATTGCACTATTAACTTTTGAAGTGAATTGCATTAATATTTAAAAGCTTCCCTGATTAATGGTCTTTGCCACCAAACTATCGTTTCACTTTCTCTCTGATTCTTGAGCAATGAAGTTGAGAGCTGTGCTGCTAATAGGATATACGGTCTTGATAAAAGTAGGGTTACTGCATCAGGATCTGGCAGTCAGAATTAATCTACAAGGTTATTGTAAATAGACCAGTGTTACCACTAAGATATGGGATATCCAGGATATCAAAGTAATTAATAAAATGGTAATTAGTTTCAGAATCTTTGTACACAGCATCTTTTGGGGGGTTGCTAACTTCATATTGATTTTATTCAGAGACAAAAAATCTGGTGTTATGTCAGCTGCAAGTTAGCATGTATGAGAACATAGAATATCTCGTCAGTTGATTCACAAAACTAAAATTATGATCTGTTTAAAAAGTGCAAATGTACTATACCCTTGGCTCGAGAATGCAAACAGTTATATAATTAGAAAGACTCATTGAAGCTAACTGGTACAAATGAAGAACATTAGATGTAAAACATAATAGCATAGAAATGTAACTTCACAGCTAAATGCACAAGTGCAGAAACCTAGTCAAATCAGAAGCTTTTATGCATTTGTAGGGGTAAGGATTCAAAATTTAAGTAAAGTATCCTCACCATTTCCTTATATAAAATGCTCATATTTGACTACTTTTGGAGTACTGATATAATTCCGACATTCTTTCCCGGTCAGATATAAGGCTTCTGATGCTAAGAAAATGAAGATATTGGATTGGATGAAGTTGGTAACCTTTGATGAAGTGTATCTCTTTTGTCAGAAAGAAAAACAGGGTGAAATATAAGGACCAAGAGAACTAGGAGACAAATGAAAGCGAATTTCTAGACTGTAGAGTAAATAAGAAGATGAAGGAAAGCAGAAGTTTTATAGAGAAAAGAAAGAATAGATGAAAGACTCAGGAATGTATGCAGTATACTTTCACCAGTGGTAGTCTTCTGTAAAGAAAGAAAGAGGAAGCTACTACATGATAGAGCAAAAGCCCAAAAAGGGAAGGCATCGCTGATCAGTATTAGCAAAAAACTACGGGCACTCATAAAATCGTCTAAGGCCAGCTTCGAGAGAAAAAATGCAGAGGACACTAAGGATAATCACAAGGCTTTCTTTAGTTATGTTAGCAACCTGGGTGGGAATTCCCAGATATGCTCAGAATTAGTCCAAAATGACAAAAAATACACCAAACCCACAGACATTGCCAACATCCTAGCTGACAGGTTCAGCACAAACTCCCTCCCACCAAAAGGGCAAATATCTATCCCAGCAGAGTGCTGCCCCCCTGACATCTCAGATGCTCAGATAAGAGCCACCCTCTCCAAAGCAAAAAACACAGCATCAATGGGACCAGACGGTGTCCCGGGCTACATCCTACATGAACTCCAAGAAGAGCTAAACCCAAACATAAAACTACTGTTCAATCTCAGCCTTGTTACAGGATATGTACCCAAAGAGTGGCGTACAGAAACAGTGGTCCCTCTCCACAAAGGTGGTGTCTCAACGGATCCTGGAAACTATCGCGCCATACGCCTGACTAGCTTGGTCTGCAAAGCTATGGAAAGGATCATCATGGACCTCATAAATAAAGATATTGGGGACCTACAGACACTGGATCCTACCCAGTTCGGCTTTGTTAAGGGCAGATCCTGCCTCTTAAACCTGGTCGATTTCTTTGAAACAGTCACCAAGGCCATTGACGAGGGGAAGGTGGTCCACACAGCCTACCTGGACTTCACAAAAGCCTTCAATGCAATACCCCACTCGGGCATTATAGATAAGCTCACCAGCTTAAATATAAACCCCTGTGTCACTTGATGGGTTGCAAACTGGCTCAAGGACAGAACCCACATGGTTAGAATTGCTGGAGCCATGTCAGACTCCAAACCAGTTACAAGTGGCGTCCCACAAGGCTCAGTCCTGGGACCTCTCTTGTTCGGTATATATTTCTCGGAGGTACAGGCCAAAACGGAAGGACTGTGGCTGACCAAGTTCGCAGATGACTGTAAACTGGGCGCCATAATTGACTCTCCAGCCGACACAAGCATCCTCCAAAAGGGCCTCATAGAAACAGACAACTGGTGCCAGAGCCATGGCCCCAAGCTAAACGCCAAAAGTGTATAGTCATCCCTTTGGCAAAACAAAGTGCCCACAAATTACCACATAGGTGGTAATCCATTAAGTACAGATGAAGTAATTAGGGACCTGGGGACCCAAGTTGATAGCAATCTCTCATTTGACAACCACGTGGCCAAAGTGGTTAGAAAAACATTTTATATAGCCCACCTAATCATGAAGGGATTCACATCTAGATCGGGGGAGGTCATCGTGCCTCTTTACTCATCCCTCATCAGGCCCATAATTGAGTACAATGCCCCTTTTGGGATGTACCTTACCAGACACCTGCAGCAACTGGAAAGACCCCAAAAGTACCTCACCAAGAGGATCAAAGGGCTCAAACAGATGCCATATGCTGCCCTGTTAAAGAAACTCCAGCTCTGCTCAGTGGCATACCACCTGCTCAGAGGCGATCTGTGCCTGACGTATAAAGTCATGTCCAACCCGGAATTAATGGACATGCTGCACCTCAGAAAATCCAAATCCCATTGAGCTACGTGCTCGAGAGACTTGAACCTCAGCACTGAAATAAATAGGACATGCTGGAGGGACAGATTCATAACCCAGAGGCTCCCTTCACTCTGGAATAAAATCCCAGTCCAGGTTAGGCAGAGTCCCTCATTGACTCTCTTCAAGAGGAATCTTGATGAGTGGATGGGAGATCGTAGGTTTACCCCGGGTATCACTTCTGTGTCACTGTTAGACAGAGGCACAGTATACTAACCTCGAAAAAGGGCATAGCAAAATTAATTTAAAATGGGTGGCGAAAGCCAAACACACTCTGGCTAGGCTTATAAATGCCCTAAGGCAGATAGCCTAGTATGAACCTATGAACCTAACCTATAATAGGTACCTAATAGTTAGAAAACTATCAATAACTATGTGCATACAGACAGAACACTGTGTAATAGTATCCATGCCATGTGGACAGACAACTACAACCAGGTCAGACAGCATAAGTATATTCCACCAGTTCCTCCAGGAAACAGGAAGGGGGCAGGAGGGTGGGACACATGAATGTAGGCAAGATGGACTACAGACATGGAACATTATGGTAAGTACATAACTTATTTATGTTATGTAGTCCTATCTCACCATAATTCTTGTTGTATGGGACAGCGTCCCTAGCACCTTTATCCTGGGTGACTCAAGAGAAGAGACTCTTCAGCACAGTGGACCCAAAGGATGACCTGTCCTGGGAAGCCAAATCCAATTTGTAATGAGTGACAAAGGTATGAGGTCTTGCCCAAGCAGCTGCTGCACAAATGGTATCAATTGGGAGCTTAGAATTAAAGTCATATGAAGTTGATACTGCTCTTGTTGAATGGCCTTTTACTTTGTTAGGTAACTGTTTTCCAGCAGTCTTATAAGCAAATGAAATGCAATCTGAAAGTCATTTTGACAGGGTAACCTTAAAAACAGGCAAGCCTTTATTTCTGTCAGAAAAAGAAGCAAATAATTGGTCTGATTTTCTAAATTCTTTAGTCTTGTGTAGGTAAAACTTGAGAATTCTGTGGACGTCTAATTGGTGTAGTCTGTATTCTGATTTATTACTATGATTTGGAAAGAACACTGGTAATTCAGTAGTGGTGTTGAGATTATGCTCTGAACATACCTTGGGAAGAAAGGAAGGATTAGTTCTAACTGAGATTCTATCCTTGTGGAAAACAATGTAAGGAGGTCAAATGGTGAGAGCTTGCAATTCTGAGACTCTCCTAGCAGAAGTTATAGCTACTAAAAACAGTGTTTTCCAAGACAATAATTTCAGATCCGATGAAGAAGAGGGTTCAAAGATGGAAGAAATTAAAGATGTAAGAACTAGGTTTAGGTCCCAGGGTTCTGGTGGCTGTCTGACTAGATGTCTGGGAAGGAGGACTCTTTTCAGAATGGTTTTGCACAAGGAGTGGGATATGATAGGATTTCCCATGTAGCCAAAGTGGTAATTTGAGATGGCAGCTAACTGAACTCTAACAGTAGCAGCCGCACCTCCTTCATGAAAAATGGATGCAAGAAAGGACAAAATAGACTCTATAGGAGCTGTATAGGGATCTAAGCCTTGGTGTACTGCCCAAATAGAGAACCTTTTCCATTTGCTGGAATATATTTTCCTAGTGGAAGGCTTGTGGGAAGAAATCAGAATGTGTTTGACTGTAGGTGAAAGGGAAACACACCTGGCTATTTGTGGAACTGGAGCTGCCATGCTGTCAATTTCAGGGTCTGGATAGTAGGATGGAACTGCCTCAACTGATGAATCAGGAGGTCTGGAGATGGTTCCAGAATCCATGGTTCCTCCAAGAGATAGGGCCACAGGAAGGGGAACCAAACTTGACGAGGCCAGTAAGAAGCAATGAGGAACAGGGTACTCTTCAACTGTTTTGCTTCCTGAATCACTTTTGGAATAAGAGGAAAGGGTGGGAAAGCATAAAGGAGTCCTGGAAGTCAATCATGGACCAGAGTATCCCTGGGTGACATCCCCAGATGGGGAATTAGGGCAAAGTAGCTGCTGCATTTGGTGTTCATGTAAGTGGTGAATAGGTCGCAGCAAGGCTGGACCCATTTGTGAAAAATCTCTTTTGTAACTTCTGAATTCAGGGACCACTCATAAGGCATCAGAATTGCTCGACTGAGTTTGTCTGCTATCACGTTGGACTTCCCCAGAATGTGCGTTGATACCAGAAAGCATTGAGAGTCCATTGCCCATTTCCATATTCTTAAGGCCTCTCGATAAAGTGGGTAAGATTTGGTTCCCCTTTGCTTGTTTATTTACCACACTACAGACATGTTGTCTGACTGAATCGCAATTGCCCCTGTGGGAAGAAAACTGTGAAGTGGACTGTCATTCCCAAATAATGCCCCCCTCACCATATCTGGGAGGTGTCCATGCTCAAAACTGCATTTTCTTGAGGGGGAGCAAGTGGAGATCTAAATGAAGTTGATCCATATGCAACCACATCAGATCCTTCTTGCAGGTGTTTGTGATGAGAATTTGGTGAGACAGGGGAAGATCCTCCATTGACCATTGGGCAAATAGTAGCCACTGAAGTACTCTCATGTGCAGATGGGTTAGGGGAACTAAAAGAATGGAGGAAGCCATAGTCCCTAGAACCTGAAGGACTACCCTGGCCTGTACTTTGTGACTGTTCAGCAAAGATCTGACTCAGTTGTGCAATGATTCTATTCTTTCTGGTGTCAGTTTTGCAGTCATGGTGGTTGAGTCTATTTCTGAGCCTAAGAATACAATGTGTTGTGATGGAGATTAGGCTGATTTTTTTAGGTTTATTGTAATGCCTAGTCTGGCATACAAGGATAGAGTCTTGTCCCTGGTTTTGATTAGTTGGTGTTTGGTGGTAGCAGTGAGAAGCCAGTCATCTAGGTACGGAAACACCTGGAATCGTTGATGTCTCAGGTGAGCCGTTACCACTGCCATGCATTTGGTGAATACTCTGGGGGCTGTAGTGAGGCCAAAGGGCAGTGTTCGAAATTGGAAATGACTGGCTCCCAGCCAAAAGCATAAGTGTCTTCTGGAGTGCCTGTTCATTTTGATCTGGTAGTACACGTCCTGAAGATTTATTAAGCACATCCAATTGTTTTTTCCAATAAAGGGAAATACTGACTGCAGAGTGATCATTCAGAACTTCGATTTCTTTACAGACTTGTTGAGTTTGCTGAGATCTAGAATTGATCTCCAGTTCCCTGTCTTTTTTGGAACTAAAAAGAATTGAGAGTAAGTTTCGGATCCTATTTGCTCTGTGGGAACTTCTTGGATGACTCTTTTTCGCAGCAACGAGATGACCTCTGGTGTTGCATGGTCTAGTTGAATGGGTGGCATGTCTGGTAGAGACTGGATTACTGGGGGATCAGAAACAAAGGGAATTAGGTAACCTCTGGATATTATAGTTTGTACCCAATGATATTGGGAAATGATTAGCCAGGCACTTGGGTATAGTGAAATATGACCCCCGACTGCCTCCAGAGATGGACAGTTGGGCAATCCCTCAGGGGCAATGGAGGGGATGATCAGAGAAGGTTTCTCTATCTCCCTGATGTTGTGGACCTCCTCTGCCATGAGGATGGCATCTTCCATTGTATCCTCCCCCTCTGCCCCCTCTGCCCCTAGGGGAGGGTTGACCTTGTGCCTGAGGGAAACCTTTTTGGGATTTATGGAACCACATTTTCCCTCCTATTTGACCTTTGGGATGGGGTCTAGAAGGAAGGGAGAAACAGACTCCAGCAGCAGATAAGGTTTTTCCTTCCTGCTCGCACCTGGTCAAGGTCTCTTTCACCTGTGGTCCAAAAAGAGTTGAACCATCAAAGGGGACGTGGGTGAAGGAAGACTTAAAGGATTCCGTGAAGTTACAGAGACACATCCAGGAATGCCTCCTAAGAGAAATTCCTGCTGCGGCTGCCCTGCTCACTCTGTCCACTGCATATGAAATCAGCCTCATGGAGGAGTTAGCTATTGATGTAAGAGTGGAGAGCTGGGCAGAAACCTTATCCATGGATCCCAAAGCTACTGAACCCTGAAGGGTACCTTCCAACTCCTTCCGGAGATCCTGTTGAAGTCGAGTAAAATGGGACAGGTAGTTCAGCGATCTCAAGGTAAATGCCGCTGAAGAGAAGGTAGGCTTTCCATACCTATCCATCATCCTGGACTCCATATTAGGAGGATGGATATTAGAAGATGTCTCGGACAACTCCTTTTTGGTGGCCGCTGCTACCATCATAGCATCAACAGGAACTCCCTTGGAAAGAAAGGACTTCTGGAGCAGTCATAAATTAGTTTGGCCTCCTCTGGACAGGCTCCACTGTGTCCGGGGAGGTCCAGGATTTCCAGGATATGACCACCAAGAGCTGGTCATAAGGCGGTGTCACACAGGAGGTGGAAGGTCAGGAACCAAAGGCCTCAAGATACACTGATTCATTCTCAGTATGGTTAGAGGTCTTCCAATCACCCCTCTGTCTAAGGATTTCAAGGATGCCAGAAAAGGAGACATCCTCATCTAGGGGACCCTTCTGACTCATCCAAATCATGTCAGATGTGACAGACTCAGGTGAGTCAACATGCTTCCTCTTACAAAGTCTCTTCCGAGGAAGCTCTCCAGTGGGATAATCTGGGGAGGTCTCGGAAGAGGGGATACCTCCAATGGGGGCTGCTTGAGTCTCTGGTTCCCTACGCTGAGGGGGTGGCAGGGGAGAAAAGGTTGCTGTCGGCCGCTGGTGGGACATCGGGTTCAAAGGCAGGGCTTTGCCACTGGACAAAGCTTTCTCTATTGCTTCAAAGGCCTTTCCACCTCACTCTGAAGATGACCTCCACTCCAAGGAGATGGAAGGTTGGCTCCAAGCAGGAGGGACAGGCTCAGAAGCAGAAGTGGAAACCGAGCTGAGACGAGCCAAAGTGCCGAGAGGGATGGTCGGTTCTGAAGAAAACCCAGGGTAACTATCCCCCTCGGAGTTAATCAGCTCCCAGATCCCTCGGCTCCAGACTGAACCGTTGAGGATAGAGTTATTGGTTCCAAGGAAGCAGGGAGAATTCTCAGAACCAAAGGATCCAAAATCGAAAAACCCAAAGTGTTTGCCTCTGAGAGTGAAGCAGTCAGAGAAGGAGCAGTGGATTGTACTTGGGGTGGCTCTGAAGCCTTTGGATCCGGAGGGTCTAATTTTTTTGCCAGAGCCGGGTCAGAGAGCAACTGCTTCACCACCCACTCAATGTCCTCATCTGAAAGAGTCCTAGAGGAAAGGGTGGAGACAGAAGGAGATCTCCTCCTTTCCAATATAGGAAACCTCAATGTAGGTGAGACAGCGTCAATGTCTAGTGATTGTCTAGGTACCGAAGGTTGCCTCAGCACCAAAGAGACCAATGACACAGAGACAGAAGAAGTGGAATCGGAGTCAGAACTCCTTGGCTCCATCACTTTGGACTTTTTAGATGGAGCTGAAGATTTTCTTTTAACGGTCTTGGGAGCTGACTGACCAAGTTCCAGCTGTTCCTGGAAGGAACTGGTCATAAGACCCCTATCTATTAACTTGTGTTTCCTCTCATTAAAAACCCTAGTACTGAAGGCATGGCAAAAAGTACAGGGTTCTTGTATGTGGGCTTCACCCAGGCAGTACACACAGCTAATGTGACTGTCAGTCAGTGACATCTTCTGTGAACATTTATCACATTTTTTGAACCCTGAGGGGCAGTGTTCCTTGTGTTCTCTGTCTTTTTCCTTGGACATGCTGACAAGAAACAATGCTAACAATGCTATCAAAATACAAGAACAACAACACTAACTATAAATAAACAGTAAAGTTATGAAGAGAAGAAATTTTCTTTTTTTTTTTTTAAAGACTAACACTCAGGGAGTAAAGGCCCTCTAATTTAAATGGGCAACTATGGCCCTCTAACTAAAATGGGCCATACAATGCTATGGTGAGGAATAGGGGATCAAGCACTCAATACAATCACACAATAAAAAGGCTAATAACTATTAATAGTAAAAGGTGAAGGAAAAAAGGAATGAAAAATACAAGATTTATCAAAAATCTTCTACTTAGCCAATGAGCCAGTAAGGAGACAACCACGAAGCTTTAGCGGCAAACAAGATCTGGGGATTTGCCATGAGGCACCATGGGATAGGGGTTAGCCGAAAGCCAGTTAAAGCTCTCGAGCTTTAGTATCGGCTGAGTCAGAGCCGAGCATCGGCTCCGAACCAATCAAGCAAAAATTACGGTGAGATAGGACTACATAACATCATTTGTGTATGCTCAAATACTTATTTCCACAAGCTGAGTAGACATTCATACCCTGGTCGCCAGTCCTGACTACAGTAACTCCCTTTATCTAGGACTAGATGGCATTGAGATTGACTGTTTGTAGCTAGTACATATCTAAAATACCAGAAAACCAACTAGCAAATTTTGATGCTAACATGTTACATTTTCCTACAAGTCTCTACTGGCAGCCTGTTCAGTCATGCATTACTTTTAAAGACATTGTGTTTGTTTATTTGCCCATCTACTCAGCATGGAGCTCTCCTTGTTTGTTGAATTTTGTGGTATATTTAGTCCTCTTGAGTTTTGTACTCAGTCATCTAGGGGATGCAGGTACGTTTCTTGATGTGTCTGGAGACCACAGGAATTTGTTCCTTTGCATATCAAGCTCCACACCTCTTGAACTAACTACCTTGGCGGCTCTGAGAGTGCTCTCTCTCTCTCTCTCTCTCTCTGTCTTTGCCATTTCAAAGGTTGCTTAAATCTAATTTGTTTTACCTTACTTTTTATGGCATGCTATCATATGACTTATCAACATTTACCTGCATTTACCCTATAACTATGTTTGACATTTCGGGCTCATACTTGCCTCTGGTGATTTTATTTAAAATTTGCTTTTAGCCTTTTGTATTTAAATTATCACTCTTTTATCGGTATTTATCTATTTATTAGGTGGCTATTTCTTATTTTGTTTTTATTATTAATGTTTTATATATTTTAAGGATTTCCTGTGTTTAGTGTTTTGCTTTAAAACACCTGAAGTAAAACTGAAGTTGAAGCTGAATTAATTGTTGTAATATCACAAACAATGAAAACATTCCCCAGGATTCATGAAGCTCGGTGCAAGGACAGCTTAAGCATTACGCCAACCGTGCGGCGTAGAGATGGCGCAGCAACACCACATGCATATTGATGAAGGTGCACTGCCGCAACGTCCACATGCATAGGAAACGTGCGATTGCAGGGGGCGTGTCTAAGCACTGCACTGCATGGATGCGTGAACATGCCAGTTGCAAATGCGCAACCTAAAATGCTGACTAGTACAGCCTGCCTCTAATATTAATCACTCCTGTCAGTGTCCATGGATACTGAAATGTATGCAAAGCATACAAGACAGTTTCGCAAACACCCAAAATAAAAAGTAAACACAAAGGCACGTAGCTGAATATTGAGCCCCCATCCCACGAACAAATGACATTTAAAACCCTGTGCCAGTATTCCATTGTAGTGTTGATTGTTATACCAAGTGGAAGCGAAACGCAGCATGTTTGCATGCCGCTGCCCTTTGCTAAGCCTAGCCCAATGGTTAAGGTTACCATCTGTCCCACTTTGTGAGGGACAGTCCTTCTCTGGGCAGTTATGTCCTTACCAAAAATATTAAAAATGGCAAATGTCCTGCGATTGTAGGACATAATTATGCCCCATATTTTATGTAAAAGTTCCATAAAATAGTTATTTCTGTATCTAAAATGCCTAAATGTTACAAGAAACAGAATAAGCAACTAAACTGCTACAAGAATAAGCTTTCACTTAGGCATAAAAGTAAAGTACTATCCTTTGTACTGACCATGGGTATGTGTCGGCCTGCAAAATCTGATGTGTGTCCCGAAAATGTCCCACTTTGGCCATTTGAAAAGGTGGCAACCCCACCACTGGTCAGAGCATTCACTCAATATCTGCCCATTTGCGGTCCAAGTTGTCCCTGTCTGGACGGCCCAAAGATGAATGGGTATTACCTGGGTCTACCTATCATGTCATGAAAGATAAGTATTTGCGTGTACCTATGTGCGTGAAGTACAGCATGTGGAAGATCAAATATGCCAGGGTTGTCCTCACAACCATATTGGTACCAGAGATATGTAGAGTACGCAATGAGTTCTGTTGTCTGTGCCATGGGCTATCAACCAGAGAAGGGATGGATGGTGTGTGTGGAATATGGGCGGGGGTGACTGGTAATGTAATAATTCGCCAAGGGGAGACTGGGTTGGATGTGCAATATGTGAACTGGAGGTGTACGAGGGAGCAGTGGATGAATCAGAAAGGAAACCAAAGAACATATCTTCACATCTGCAATACACCCTGACAAGCCATACTGCAAAACGCAATCCCACAAACATATGAACATTAAATGTGCGATACACATGTACAGAAACGTTAACAGCTCACACCCACATAATGGTCTGGCCAGAACTGAGCCATCCAACCCCAACACACCTGGATACATAATTGAATACCCATCATCCCCTCCACAGCACACCACCCCCCTTGCTAAACGTCCACCAAAACCACCCATACTCGGGCTGCTAGCTTGGCACAACCATATCTGCACATAGTGCCCCCTACCCACATCTAGTAGGCAGTCGTAACCTAGGCAGTCTCAGGCTTGCAAACTAGGTATCCCATGCATGCATAACCCTACCACATTTTCGAATAGCCAGAAGAATGGGGTCCGCTGTTCACAATTTTTGGACAGCCCTCATGGGATAAGTGTCTGTTCTCAAGATTAGACTTTGTGGCATAACACAATGTTCACCCCAGTTGACATCTGGGCACTAGGGCTACCACCTGTCCCACTTTGCGAGAGACAGTCCCTCTTTGGGCAGTTGTGTCCTGCATGAAAATTGAAAAAATAGTAAATGTCCTGGATATTTGGACAAACATATTTCCTATATTCAATGTAATAGTTGCATAAAACAGTTATTCTGTTTCTGAAACACTTAAATGTTATAAGAAACAGAATAAGCAACTAAAATGCTACAAGAATAAGCATTTATGTAGGCAAAAATGTGAAGTTCTGTCCTTTGTACTGGCTGTGGGAATATTTTGCCTTGCAAAATCTGGCGTTTGTACAAAAAATGTCCCACTCTGAGCATTTGAAAAGGTGGCAAGCCTACCGGGCACAAGTCAGATTAGCAGTACCTGACCATAACCCTGCTCAACCTCTACCCGGTCCTGCAGAACCTATGACCCGGGATTAAACACCTGACCATGATGCACATCTCCCCACATGCATTATCAGGAATATATACCTTTCACATATTCCCATGAAGATTCCCCATAGCCGTCTTCCAAATATTGTATACCTCGTCCAGGTTCCTCATCGTAATGATGCACACAACCCCTGTATACAAACGGTAAAGGTACCTCCCAAATGCGGTTGTTCAAATACATGGCCATGTATAACTCCAGATACGTAGTCATATATCTATAAATGTACATACTTATATTTGCATAGCTACACATCACAAATACATGCATATAAGTAGTTGTCAAGTATGTATCCCATTCATAAATATGTATACTTGCAAATGTATACATATGCCTCCCAGAAACATATGAACAGTAACATATACTATACATATCTACACCAACAGACTGTCACATATGTTGCCAGCACTGTGGAATGCCTGTAGTAAAGTCATATATCCTAATTACCATCCATATAGAATGTATCATGGATAGTGTAGTGGTAGAACCAGTGACTATGGTGTTCCTGTTCCGGGGTCCAAGCCATGCAAGGGCTGCTAATTTTATATGATGCCCACAATAATGGCAGTCGGAAATAGGGTGATTATGGTGCCTTAAAGCAGACATAAGCAGGTATGCGCGACGGTAACTGGCGGTCATTCAACAGTATGGGAAATGTAAACAAGCATGTAGGTGTATATGCATGTGAATTTACAGACAGGTATATATATATATATATATATATATATATATATATATATATATATATATATGTATGTATATATATATATATATATATATATATATATATATATATATATATATATATATATCCATGAAGAATGAACATAGACACAATAAAGCAGTCATAATGAATGTGAAGGGAAACAGCAGCAGAACCCCCCATAGTATTTAGTGCTGTCATATCAAGCCGCCCAGAGGTGAGCAAACCTTCTGAATCCCCAACCACAGGTAGGATGCTAACAGTGGAACTAACTGTGTGCATGTGCTAAGTCTGACTTTCAAACAGGTACAGTGCAGTCCCAGTCACCATTTGGACGAGCCGAAACCGGAAGACTAATTGAACATCCTGACCATTATATGAACGTATGTCCCAGGACCATAAGCTTGGGACGTCTGAATATACTTGGAGTGAGCCAACATACAGGATGTGTCTAGAGCAGTAGGGAGTAGCGTATGTGTAGTGGTGTGGTTTATTTCTGACTAGAGGATGGATGACTGCTGTGTTAGTGTTGTTTTGCTGTGCTTGTTCTGGTAACTATGAACCATGGGTATACATGCAAATGAAGCAGCACAGCAATAGTGTAGTGGTTAGAGCATCCGCCTATCAAGCAGACGTTGCTGGTTCAACTGCAGCACACACCATTTATGACGCGTAATCCATATACGAGCATATCTTGCTAATTTTATACTGTATAACATTATAATACAACTGAAATGTGAACTGGGGTGACGTATCACAGTACGAATGCAGAAGGTGTTTGCGTGATGGGAAACAGCGGTTAAACGGAAAACCACTGCTGTAAAGTGTTGTACTCACCCTTTGTCCAACAGCCCTTGTTCCTCCCAGCAACACAATAAACCACCTCAGCCAGGCTCAACGTCAGGACCCTACACATCATAATCAATGTGATTTACCACTAAGCCATGGCATTTATAGCTAACTCTGATGTTATCACAAACATAGCAGACAGCACAGTCATTCAATAGTATGATCAAAGTAATTAATCATGTAGATGTATATGCATGCGTACGTACACACACACACACACACACACACACACACACACACACACACACACACACACACACACACACACACACACACACACACACACACATATATATATCTACAGAACAAACATGGGCACAAGAAAGCATTCATAATGAATGCAAAGGAAAACAGCAGCGGAACACCCGTATTATCTATTGCTTGACATATCAAGCTGGCCAGAGGTGAGCAAACCCCCTGCGTCTCTAACCACAGGTAGAAAGCTAACAGTGGAACTAAGTCGGTCCAAGTGGTAAGTCTGACTTTCAAACGGGTACAGGGCAGTCCCAGTCCCCAGTCGGACAAGCCTAAAACCAGATGACCACAAGAACATTCTGACCATCATATGAACGTATGTGCCAGGACTATAGGCTTGTGAAGTAGGGAATATACTTGGAGTGAGTCAACATGCGGGACGGGCCCAGAGCAGTAGGGAATGGCGCATGTGTAGTGGTGTGGTTTTCCCATCTGGAGAATGGATGCCTGCTGTGTTAGTGACATGTTGAGGCGTGTGTACAGATAACTATGAACTATGGGTATACATATAAATTAAGCAGCATAGCAACAGTGTAGTGGTTAGAGCATCCGCTTAATGAACAGGCATTCACAGTTCAAGTTCGTCTATAGCACATATCATTTTCCATGTGGAATGAATGTTACCCTGCTGTAAAACCGGCATAATAACCTGTAAAAGTGAACTTGAGTATCGCAGGGGATTTTTGACCAGATCATTTCAATCAAAGTGGTACTGTCATAATGAATAAGGCACAAGTAAGCACAAATAAGTGGCAGTAAGCATATATAACAAACAGTAAGCATATGCGACTGCGCTTGCACGGGTGTAAGCAGCGCCCAGCATAGGAAATGTATATAAGTATGTACATATGTAATTATATATATATACATATATATATATATATATATATATATATATATATATATATATATATATATATATACACACACACACACATATACATATATATATAAATAACGAATGAACGTCGTAACAATAAAGCATAGACAAGGGATGAGAAGGGAATCAACAGCAACTATAGTATTATAGAGTGCTGTCAGCGTATGACATATCATGCTGGCCAGGAGTGAGCAAAGCACTGCTACTCACACCATAGGCAGGATATTACCAGTGAGAGTAGCATAGTTGAATTGCTAAGTCCACTTTACACACAGACAGATGGTAGTCCCTGCTGGGACTACCCAAAAATTATTTAGAGCATTTAGCCCTCCTTCAATTGCACAAGCAAGGGCTGGTATGTTCAAAGATTAAATGGTGGGAGAGCCTGAGAATACTTGAGGTGGGACAACATATGTGTAGCGCCCCTAATGCTCTGGAGAGGGCAATATTTGGAGGTGTGTCATGGCTGTGATAACAAGTGGATAATGGAAGTTACGAGTGTAAGTTGAACACGGTTGGGGTGGAGGAACTATGGGTATGAAATTATGGATCCACGCGTGCCAGGGTTGGATGGCCCGGTTCTAATTGGACTGCCCCGTGGAGGTCAGCGAGTTCGTAATAGGTATATATGCATACACACATGCAGACATCAATATGTAGAAATACATTCTCTGTAACATATGCATTCCATTTGTAAACATAAATAATAGGAATGTGCACATACAAACATCAACAATAGATGGAATAACAGGCTGTGCAGAAGAAGGATGGGACGAAACTGCTACAACGCAGAGGCATGTACAGTGTCCAAAATCAGTGCTGTGCTGATGATAATCAAATGTGAGGGCTTCCCCACACATGGAATGCATGTGTTACAGAGAATGTATTTCTACATATTGATGTCTGCATGTGTGTATGCACACATGGAATCATTCCTGTGATCTGCCTGCTATGGCAACGCCAAGTACTAAACTGCTCTAATTGTAAAAGAAATATGCTGAACACGTACATTATTAGGCTCCCATGTGTAACGTGTGCGATACCGCATAGTCATACATATTAATGAATTGTAGCGTCATGTTAACGGGAGTGAGGATGTAATAAAGTATAGAGTCTAATCTTGCCATAAACACTTTCGTGTTCCATGTGGGGCAGCCCAATAATTGCAAATAGTATTCCTTTGGTCGCTCACGTCACCAATGTTTGTGGACTAAACATATGGGAGGTCTGAGGATATGTGGAATGAGTAATCCCATGGGATGGTCTATAGGAGTAGAGTGTGGCCAGTGTGTAGTGGTGTTGATACACCGCGAATCTGACAGGAGAATAGATGACAGCAGTGTTAGGGAGGCGTTGGGGTGTGTTTGGGGAACCAGGAGCCATGGGTATATGGGTATATATGCATATGGAGCGGCACATCAATAGTGCATTCGTTAGAGCAACCCCTTAACGAACAGACATTCTCGTACCGAATCACACTGTATCACATTCCAATTACCATCGGTAATCCGTACGTGAACATATTGTGACGTCTGTCCACTGTATAATGTGCTAAATACTGATTACAAGATAACTGGCGTGAAGTGTCAGTGTCATAATGAATAAGGCACTAGTATGCAGGTGAAGCATATATAAACACCATTACGCATGTGTAAGTGTGTATGTGTGGGCTATGTATAGGTTTACAGACACACACATATATATAAATATATATACACATATGTATAGACATTATATATATATATATATATATATATATATATATATATATATATATATATATATATATATATATATATATATATATATATA
>NC_056742.1:164584368-164662586 GCF_019279795.1 Protopterus annectens
GGTACCTCCAAACCTTTGACCCCATCCAGTTTGGCTTTGTTAAGGGCAGACCATGCCTCCTAAACCTGGTGGACTTCTTTGAGGCAGTTACCAATGTTAGATGAGGGTAAGGAGGTCCACACAGCCTACCTTTATCTCTCAAAGGCTTTCAACACCATTCCCCATTCTGGTATTATCGACATACCCATCCACCTGAACATTAATCCCTGCGTCACGAGATGGTTTGCAAAGTGGCTAATGGACAGAACCCACACAGTGGGAGTTGCATACCCTAGGTCCGACTGTAAACCAGTTATAAGTGGCATCCCCCAGGGCTCAGTCCTAGGACCCCTCATGTTCGGTATATACTTCTCTGAGGTACAGGCAAGCACAGGAGGACTTTGGCTGAAAAGGTTTGCAGACGACTGCAAACTAGGGGCCATAATTGGTTCCCCAGCTGATACAGACACCCTCCAGAAGGGTCACACTGAGACAGATACCTGGTGTCAATATCATGGCCTCAAGTTGAATGCCAAAAAGTGCATAGTCATCACCTTTAGATAAAACTAATTACTCGTGGACTACCACATAGGTGCTAGTCCCCTACATACAGAAAAGGTAATGAGGGATCTGGGTACCCAAGTAGATGGCAATCTCTCCTTGGATAACCATAATGCCAAGGTGGTTAGAATATCCTTCTACGTGGCCCCTAATCTCAAATGGGTTCGTATCCAGAACAAAGGAGGCCATTGTGCCTCTCTACTCATGACTTATTAGACCCATTAAAGGATACAACACCCCATTTGAGATGTACCTTACAAGACAACTGCAACAGCTTGAAAGACCACAACAGTACCACACCAAGAGGATTACTGACCTCAAACAGATGACCCATGCAGTCCAACTAAAGAAACTCCAGCTGTACTCGGTTGCATACCGCATACTCAGAGGTGATCTCTGCTTGACATACAAGGCCCATGTCCAACCCAGTATTGCTGGATATGCTCCACCTAAACAAAAGCCCCTGAGAGCTACATGCTCTAGGGATATAAACATAGCCACAATGATAACTAGGATGTGCTGGAGGGATAGATTCCTGACCCGGAGACTCCCCATGCTTTGGAACATGATTCCAATGTACATCAGGCAGGGCCCCTCACTAGCACTCTTCAAGAGAAACCTTGAAGGGTGGATGGGAGACAGACATGTACCCCGGGGATCACTGCAGTGGCCCTGCTGGACAGAGGCACAGGGAACTAATGGCTGGACAGAGGCAGAGGGAACTAACCTAAGGGGGTGGCAGAAGCCAGCACACTCTAGCTAGGCTTATAAATACCCTTGGCAGACAGCCTAGTACCTACCTTTGAACCTTTTACATGTCTTATGTGCATGGATAGTTAACTAGCTCTTCCATTTTACTTTGCTATCATGCTGATAAACTGTCGGGTGACTACAAGTCATATGTATCATGTTATTGTGTATTGTAAATGCCAATAGACATAACTAATGTTTGCCTAACATAACAGTAATGCTATGTAAAATGTAATACATATCTGCCTACAATACTGTACATTACACAGTTATTGGCACAATATCCCACAATGCAAATCATAATTGCACAGTAGGCCCACCTTCTACTTGTTATTCTCAGTAATACACAAATACATATGCCTACTGTTACAATATATCAACATAGACTATCCCCTGTTATAACATGTACTTGTTGGACCAACCCTGCCACTGACAGCGGCTGGAGAGGAATTGTTGGCTTCAAAGCCCTCATATAGCATCCCTTGTGGTGTATGAGGTGTTTGCCTTGTGACCTACAGCAGTACACACATAAATACTACAAGTGTTACTATGCTCAACAATACATCACTACAAGATAACTGTTTCCACTATATGCATTGCGTACACTTTAATTATTACAGAACAGGTACTACACATACAGACATACTGAGTGTTCTACATACCTTATTAGTAACCTGAGGTGTCATTGACTGTTATTTCAATCCTTTTCAGTTTGTGTTTCAATCTTCTTTGTACTGTTCTGCGGGTATATACAGATGGTTTGAATGTGTGACAAGCCATCCTTTTATAGTTAAATACCAGTAACGTGTGATATCCTGCCCACCAATTGATGTTCCAAAGTAGTTAATTACATGCACATCAGCTGTGCAGCTATTCCATTAGCCAATACCATGGCAACAGTGGTGTATAATTGAGTACTCCACTTGGGCGTTGTCCCTTTGCCTTACTTTTCAGGAAGACAGCCTGGATGTGTTGTTTGTGATGTATTGCAACAGCTATATGGAGACAGACAGATATATTAGCTTCATGACTCCCGTGGATTGTGTGTAATGGCTAGAAGATGTTCTACATGTGAGTACAACTGTTATATTTCAGAACATTGCTACTTATGCAGGGTTTATTTGTACCTGATACATCTGCAAATGTTTCAGTCTGGCAAGGATGTTTGGGCAGCTCAAGGCTGTATGGCTATGCATGAAATGTTAGGTGGTTTACAGTCTGCTCACCAGACATCTTTGGTTTGGTGTACATGTGTATCATACTGTGTTGTTAATCAATAATTGATAACACTTCCTGGTGTACACACAACCCTCTGAAACAGGATTAGTGCAAACAAACCCTGTAACATCTGCAGCTGTTCGATTATATAACAGCAACTATTTCACATAGGGCCATGTTAGTGTGCCTCTGATGAAGTATGTTAAGGCTTCTGCAGATGTTGTACAGTGAGTGAATGATTTGTGATGTTATTACAGTTTGTATTGTAATTGGTTTGGGTGTGGGTGTGGGGGAGATGTTGGTGGGTGTACATGCAGATGCAGGTGTGTAGGAACTGCTTTTATACATAATCAATATGTGTGTGAGGGTTCCTTCCCTATTTGAACACCTATCCTTTAGTGGACTAATACTATGGTAATTGCAGGCTGATTCATTAAGGCACTGTTAATTGGTTCCTATATAGCATGCAGGTGATGTTAGTCCTTGAGTCTTTTTGGCAATACATCGGAATGTAATAAAGTGTTGCTACATAAAAGCTGTCTGTGTATTTTTGTCATAGGTATTTGCAGTCATTGGAGTTGTGTTGGTGACTGACCCTCTTTGGCTAGGTTTGCCACCTTTACAAATGGCCATAGTGGGACATTTTCGGGACACACATCAGATTTTACAGGCCGACACAAACCCACAGTCAGTACAAAGGATAGAACTTTCCTTTTTTGCCTAAATATAAGCTTATTCTTGTAGCAGCTTAGTTGCTTATCCTGTTTCTTGTAACATGTAGTGATTTTAGATACAGAAATAACTATTTTATGCAACTATTACATTACATATGAGACATAATTATATCCTACAATCTCAGGACATTTGCCATTTTTAATATTTTTGGTCAGGACACAACCGCCCAAAGAGGGACTGTCCCTCGCAAAGTGAGACAGGTGGTAACCCTATCTTTGGCTCATGTCCATAGCACATATTTGTAATAGTGTATAGGCATATACTCTCCATATCCTTTGTTCATAAAGTTTGGTCGTGGCGAAATGTGTGATTGCTATGGTCCATGTTATACTCATATATGAACACTTCAACCGCTGTATACGGGATACCTATGGAATCCTGAACACACACAATTCTGACGCCCACAGTACCGTGCCCAGACTTCCACACCCCACATTACCAAACACTCAAACTCACGACAGTCAAACTTGCGAAAGTAACATAAACACGGAACACACACACACACACACACACACACACACACACACACACACACACACACACACACACACACACACAGACACACACAGACACACTGCTACCCACCACATCCAAACAAACCATCCTACACTACGTATGAGCAGGTGGGCAAGCCCCCTCCACCCCCCTTGAGGGTGGAGGGGCCCCCCACACCTCCCTACTTTAATATTCTATCTCCGGGATCGCACAAACAGATGTACAAAGCAAACCCACACCCACACATTACAGTCCCCCAGGAACACACACCACACTCAGAACACACACTTACACACATTACAGCCCTCAGAAACACACTTACACACAGTAACCTACCTGAACCGCAACACCAGAAGCACTAACTAAATGTCCCTTAACATCTGGATTTTAAAACTCGCACTTCTGGTGTTTCGGTACTGTGGTCTTTTGGTCTTTAAGCCTCGTGATTACGCACGTCTGTATGTCATGTATTCAGTATTTGGTAGGTATCCCATTTATATGTACCTCCATGGTTGTGTAGATGTTGTTAACCTATCTATATATCTACATATATATGTATATCCCTATATATCGACATATATCTCTCTCTCACCCTCTCTCTCTCTCTATATATATATATGTTGATTTATATATATATATATATATATATATATATATATATATATATATATATACATATATATATATATGTATATATATATATATATATGTTGATTTATATATATATATATATATATATATATATATATATATAGCATACACCTTTCATTTGGTACATGGCGGTTTGTCATATTTCCACACATTCCTCTCTTTTGTGTTTTAACCTGTCAGAATACACCACTGCCGTTGGTACATCTCAGGTTAGGTTATTGTGAAGATTGAGTATATGGTTGCATGTTCTAATCCTGGCAGTGGTCATTTTACCTCGCAGAGCAGAAACTGGTAGGGCAAGGGTGATTAACGCACATTTCAGTGATTGTGTGTTCCAAATGTTTATTATTCTGTGGAATACTACCTATATATGCAAGCTGTGGTTAAGGTATACTATGTAACATGTAAATCATCTCTGACTTTATTAGGATTTGAACCAGGACTGCACAGATATTATGCAAATGCTGTAGCCATTACACTATTGACATTAACATTCCTTCTGCCTATTTCCTATGTCCATGAATCCTATGTGTAAGCTTGGCTACACAACAGGCGGAGCCATCCACACCCAGTGAGCTTCTCGTAATACTGACATAACTCAGAAATTGAGAGACTATACATTAACATCCTAACTACATTTGGCATAGCCCCTCACTGACAGACTTCAGGGGAAACCTTGATGTGTGACTGGACAACAGTATATACACCCCTGGGATCATGTGTCGCAGAAACATACAGCCTGGGTGTGGGAGAACCACTCCAGTTTTATAGCTGCAAGACCTGTTGGGGAAATTGAATGCTGTTGGGTTGTCA
The DNA here is from genome assembly GCF_019279795.1 of Protopterus annectens. NCBI lineage: Eukaryota > Metazoa > Chordata > Ceratodontiformes > Protopteridae > Protopterus > Protopterus annectens. Next base: position 164,589,571 of record NC_056742.1, read on the forward strand.
TGTTAACATGCCCTTTTGAGATCACTATGTGCCCCTATCACCCTACAGCACCCCAGTCTTCAACAGCTTCCAGCAACTCTGGCTGGCATCACTTCATTGGCTATGCTTGACAGAGGCTCAGTTACTTCATCAATGGTGCAGGTAAAGCCACCATACTGTAGCTATGCTTCTAAATGCCCTTGGGCAGATAGCCTACTACCTATCTGTGAACCTCTACAGTGCAGGCCACCTCCAACATCATATGTGATTATACAGAGTTTTCTGATCACAATATACAGTCTAAAATCACCATGTAGTCAGACAACAGTTAAGTACAGCAATAGCATACAGACTACTGATACATAATCACTCCAAAAGCCTATCTTGGAAGCTAGTGCACATGTATAGGTTTCAGGCTTTGTATTGCTTTCCAGTAGGTTACCTACAGGAAAGATGAGACACAAGCACTGATGAGAAACATGCCTGCAGCAATGCCATACCAACTTGCATGTGTCAGCCTAAGGCTTTGGAATGCTGGGCAAGGCTATTGGCGCCCCCATGGTGCCATTTTTAGGCAGGTCTCAGAGGTGAATCTCACCTCCATGAACTGCACAATAGTGAAATCAATGAGGGTTAGGCTACTCAACACCAGGGGTAGTACTCACAACATGCACACACTCACAGCACCCCTCAGTATGGACAACATCTACATCTGTTCTGTGACTGGGACCTGTATAAGGCTCTTGTGAGCACACTGGCACTACCAGACTACAACCCATAACACACATTTCAGCCACTGAACATGGACTGGCACAGACATGGAGGGGGTGTATCCATATTCATTGGGGATACCTACACCTCCAAGTTAGTGGGGCAGCATGATACCTCTGTGACCATCCATATGCAGCTAACATCAACCACGACTGCAATGCAAACTCTGAGCTGCTACAGATAATCCTCCATGACCCAGGAGCACCACTACAACTATCTGGAGACAGTGCTAAACATGACAGTCCTACCAGACACCCTGTTATTGGTCAGTGTCAGCTACCCTACACTTAACTGGATAACCTACTTGAGTATTCACTTCCAGGCCCAGCACTTCCTGGGATTTATCACCTCATATGGCCTGTATCAGTTGGTAGACGGACTAACGAGAGGTGAAACTGTACTAGAAGTGGTAATCACTGACATGTGCAACTGGTGCACTACAGCAGAGGTAAACCGGTCACTGTTTAGATCTGACCATGAACTATTCACTGATGATTTCCAACCATCTCCCCCACCCAAGGAACACACAGTGAATACCTTTCCTACAGTTAAATTCACAGTACTAATGACAGAGGTGGGAGGGTTCACAGCCCCCACGCTCAGGGATGACACTACTTAAGATACAGACAGAATTACAAATGCACTCTATAAGTACCTACAAAGATGTATGGGTCGTGCCATCAATGGTAAACCAGGACTCGCTACTCCTACACAAGGACATCAGTCTGCTGAACTACTGCATTATACAGGCTATACAACAGAAGTAGGACAGTAGTCCAGAACAACAGCAAATCCCAAGACATGCAGATGTCCATGACCAGTCTTAGCAAGATACTTATGTTATTCATGTAATCATCCAAGGCTGACATCCACAGGTAAATAGGCATGGATTCGGAATATGACCACAAAGGCTTCTTTGGTTATGTCAAGGATGTAAGCAGTAACACACAGATTTGCACTGTGCTGGTGCAATATTACACTGAATATACTGACCCTATTGATATCACCAACACACTTGATGATACATTCGGAGCAAGCTTCACCCCCTACAGGGCCCACAACAATACCCAAAATGTACAGTATCCCAATCATCTGAGACATACAGGTGGTAATGGCCCTTTCAAACAGCATGACAGAGCATCAGTGGAGGCAGATGGTGTCCCAGACTGCATCCTGCAGACACTACAAGACAAAGTGACCCCCCGCCTAATATAGCAATTCAACATCAGCCTCTACACAGGCTACATGGCCATTCACTGGCGCATGGCAACAGCTATTCCACTCCACCAAGGTGGTGACACAGCTGACCATGGTAACTACCACCCCATAAGCCTGAGTAGCCTGATCTGCATGGCTATGGAGTGCATCCTAATGGCACTCATTAACATAGACAATGGTACCCTCCAGACACTTGACCCAACCCAGGTCAGCTTGACTGAGTGCAGATCATGCCTACTGAACCTTTTTTGACATCTTACAGTCACCTAGACTTTAGGTGTGAGGTGTGGTAGTTCACACATACTACCTGGACCTCGCCAAGGGTTGTGACACCATTGCCTCCTCAGGTATTATTTCTACACTCATCAGCCATTACATACATCCATACATCACAGGTTGGTTTGTCAACAGGCTTACACACAGAACCCACATGGTAAGCCTAGCAGCCAGCAGGTCCAAATCTTGACCAGTCACACACAACTGGTGTTTGCCATATACTTCTCAGAGGTACGGGCTAACACAAGTGGACTACAGCAGGCCGTGTTTGGTCATTACTGCAGACTGGGACCCATAACTGACAGTCCAGCTGTCACAGACATCATTCAAGGAGCCTCACATAGATCAACACAGGGTGTCAGACTGATGGCCTCCAGCTAAAGGCCACATACTGCATGGTCATTCCATTTTGGGAAACTACACACACACATATTAACACATGAGTGGCAGACACTATAATTCAGATGACGTAATGGGTATGTGGGGACTACATTACATAGTGATGTCTCCTTTGACAATCATATCTGCGCAGTAGTCAGGACATCCATCTATGTAGGCCATCTGATTACTTAAGGGTTTTGCATCTAAACAGACTTAGGTTATTGTGCCCCTTTACTCATCACTCATCAATCCATTCATCGAGTATGATGACCCATTTTGGATGTACCTCGGAAGACACATCTGACAGCTGGAAGGGCCACAAATGGATCTCACAAAGAGGGATAATGCCCTCAGACATGTGTCCTATGCTGAATCAACACGACACAAACATAACCACAAGCCTCAATAGGTTTACGGTTCTAACTCTAGCTAGCCAAGCACTGTAAGCCTTCAAAAGTGTAAGTTTTCAACACATAAGTAAGTTTATAATATCACACCAAATCATATCATAAACCATCAATAAAACTAAATGTCATTAATTACTCAATTAAATCAGCCTAAATGTATTTAAGTACAGCATAGTTAATTTAAAAAAGTTTTTAATAAACTGCCAAACAAAAAACTAACTAAGTTTTAAAAGTAATTTTAATTTGCTAACAACATCAACTTCTAACTCTCACATCTGTTGTTTAATAAAAATAGTTAAAGTCAGTGCTACTTAAAATATGAATTTTCATAATTTAAAAAGTGAGCCAAAGGGCTTTTATTTTTATATTTTTAAGATTAACAGCCTCGAACAAATGAACATTCTTTATGATTTTCCCAACCCTTATGAGAACTATAAGTGTCCACCCCAATAAACCAATGAATTTATTATTATTGAATCCAGATTGAATAAATGGTATATTATTGATATTAAAAAAGTTCTATATACAAATGGTGTACTGACATTTCCTATATGGAATGTATCTATATGTACCTATACTAGGTGGTATTTTGTTCCTTTGATTAAAATTTTATTCTGTTTCAATTCATACCATATCCTTAATTACTTTTTTGATTTTTTCAGAAATTAATTTTAAATTTTTTATTAAATTCTAGAACTAATTTCTATCTAAAATTAAAAATTTATGTAATTACTTTATATCATGTCACATCACTACATACATATACTCACAAATGACCAATATCATTAATTATTTAATGATTAATAATGCATAACTATAAATAATCTTTTTCTATTGTACTATTTATAATCATATTTTATATTTATTTCTATTCTATATCCACTAATTTACTATCGTAATTTTTTCTTCAAAAACATCTTTTTTTTTTTTTGTTAAAAACTTATATAAAAATCATCACGCACATAAATATAAAAAAGAAAAAAATTCACCATAATTTAATAATATAATAATATGTGCAGGATGACGCCTTGGTTGAATGTAAAAAAAATGTGGGTCCCAAATTCTGTAACCTGCTGTAATTATAAAATAAACCAGCACCTTGTAAATTATAATCTAGAAAGTAGAAACTGACTGCTCCATATTGTAAACCCATCAAAATTAATTTTAAATCTATTAATTTGGATTTCTTTGTACAAAATTGTATGTGTCATCATCCACCCCTCACACAAAAATATCAAATCATCTATGTATCTATAATACAATTTCACATACTTCTTTACAAAATCATTCTTATAGATACATTCATTCTCTACCAAGCCCATAAATATATTTGCATACACCAGGGCAAATGGTGCACCCATTTCTTGTCTTCTGATGGAGATGAGATTTAATTAAATAAAATAAAAAAATTTATTTTTCTAAACAAAATTGTACAAGAATAAATAATATTGTGTGTGGGGTGAGTCTCCCATGCTGTTAAACACAGCTTCTAAACCAAATTATGTATGATGATGTTCGTAAAAAGACTCTTCACGCCTAAAGTAATCCAAAACATGTTCTTATTCCAAATAACTGATTTAATTTTTTCCAAAAATCAAAAGAATCTTTTGATAGGAGGGAAGACAGGCAGCTTCTTTCCTTAATTCAATAATACTACAAACACAACCTGCTATGTAAAAAGTACTTCCTAGCAGACACAATAGGTCTGCCTGGTGGTTTACTTATATTCTTGTGTAGTTTGGGGAGACAGTAAAAATAAGCACAACTAGTATCACTTAGGCAAAGTTTCTTCTTTACATCATTCTCAGACCAGAAACCCAACCGTAAACCTCTTTGAATTAGATTCTCATATTTAATTTTTGCCTGTTCAATACTGTCCTGGTGAACTTTACAATACACTGTTTCATCTCCTAATAAATCCCAGCACATTTCCAAATATTGTGTATAATGCATAATCACAATCTTATTGCCTTTGTCCGAGGGCTTTATAACCAATTCTGTTTGTTTAGAAAAATTTCTCAATTCTTGCCATTCTATCTTAGACAAGTTATATGTGACTGAATTCCTATCAAAATGTTTTAATTCAAACTCTAATTCAAAATCTAGCATTGCATGTAATTTTTTGATGCCATCATTGCAACATGGAGGCATAAACATACTTTCTGTTTTAATGCCTGAGGTGTCTATATACCTGTCTTCAAAAAATTCACTGTCACAAGAAATAAAAGATTCTTCTGTCTCAGAATCACTCTGTTCTAACACATTTCCATTGAAATTACTATCCATAACAAAGTTTTTAGATGTTAAAACATTGAAATAATACCATAAGTGTAGTTTCCTAATGAAACTATATAATTCTATTTTACATTCATATATTTTAGTACTGTAGGTACAAATTTCAATCCATAGTTTAAAAACAGAAAGAAAATGTTCAGAAATATGACAGCCTGATAAATTAATCACATTTTAGTAAGTGATTCGAAATTAGTACCATCTTGTTCTTTTATTGTCTCTCCACGGTCTTTGTGGACCATTCCTATAATGCTCCTGCTCGCCAAAACCTCTTTCGTTGTTGACCAAAGTTTCCCCGTTCGAAATGTTCGGAAAAAATGGCGATTAGCTGGGAGAAGGTAATTCGGATACTCAACACCGCCTCTCTTGCGTGCATGAAATTATCCATGTTCTGATTGGGTGTCATCACTGAGTACTGTCATATCCGTCTCTGACCATTCTCAATGGGTTGATTCGTTGTCTGAGCCGATGTGAGACCGCTGATTGGCTCGAAATAGGTACACATTGCCCTTTTCAAAATCTCTTAAGTCTCTCTGAATTTTGTACATTTTCTGATCAATAATTTTCTTTTCCAACCCATTGACTTTTTCTTGAATGTCTCTAAGACAGGAATCGATTCTGTTCCTGTCTAGTACAGTGACTAAACTATTACATACTACATTAATGTCTTTCTTCAAGTTCACCAACTTAATATTATCTCGTTCTAGTTGAATTTTGATCCATTCTCTTGAGCATTGATGGGCTGCACATTCCCATCTCGTCTGAAAAGATTTATCCAGCTAACATGTTGAATCAAAAGGCTCTGAAGGGAATTTAAGTGCCCTGAGCCCTCTCGGTATAATGTCTAGTTCGAGATATCTGGATAAACTGTTAATATTATAGTATGTAGCTGTTTCTTTACTCATTAAATTAGTCAATTTAGAGATGGTAGATTTAACTTCAATAGGAACATCCATGGAACGCTTACCAATGTTCGCAAAAAAGTTTGTTTACGCTTTTTTTTTTTGTTTCAGCGCGAGCTCCCAAGCTGGAATATCCCCAGTATTCTCAGTACCTGTTGTTCTCTCTACCCGATCATAATTCCGGTCTGGATTAGTATTGAAGAACCCATCTAGTGTTCGCTGGGAACCACCTCCATTGTCTTCTCTAAAAATTCTTGGTACATTTATAGCTGGATCACTGGCTATGGATAGTAAACAGCAACAAAACAAACTAAAACTGGAAAATTTGAATCAACACGACACAGAAACAGCAACCAGGATCCAATGTGTCCTATGCTGCCAGACTGCATAAACTCTTGCATTACTCAGTGGCATCTCGTTAACTCAGAGATGATATTTGCTGGCCAAGAAAGCCATGTCCAAGTCAGGCTTAATGGATATGCTCCACCTATGGGAATCCATCTCACAGTGAGCCACACACTGTAATGAGCTACACCTTGCCACAATCATAACTGGAAGATGCTGGAGTGACAGATTCCTGTCAAGAGTACTCCCCATGATTTGGAACTACATCCCTGATTACATTATATGGAGCCCCTCACTAACACTCCAGGGAATCCTTGCAGAGTGGGTGGGGAACAGTGGATACACCCCAGGGATCCCACAATTGGCTCTACTCCACAGAGGGACAGTTAGTTAATCAATGGGGTGGTGACAGCAGACACATTTTGGCTAGGCTTATGAATGGCCTCGGGCAGTTAGGCATGTACCTACCTATGTACCTATGAACCTATACATACAGTATCGACCTATGCTGATAGCTTAATTTACTGTTCAGGTATTGACTTACCTTGTGCCAATGGCAGTTGTGTGTACAATAGTTGAGGGCTGCCTGTGTAGGATGCAGACAGTAGACCACCTATACATGACAATTTACAGGTGGTCATGTGTGTGTGTGTGTGTGTGTGTGTGTGTGTGTGTGTGTGTGTGTGTGTGTGTGTGTGTGTGTGTGTGTGTGCCATCCATGTTTGCTGTGTGTGCAGGTGGAGAAGGGTGTCAATCCATAGGTGCTTACACTGTCAGTGTGTGTTCTATACGTTCCCTCTTTGCCAAGGCATGGACATACTGGGCATGCCTCTGTCTGCCTACTGGGGCTGGCACAGGGTGTTCGTGGTCCGAGTCCCTCTGTGCCTGTGGGGCCCTTGGCAATGGTGGTGGGCTGTGAGGGCCTTTACTATTCTGTCCCTGCTGCAGCTGTTTCCACAGGATCATATTGTGTAGCATGGCACATACTATGACAATGTGGGCACACATGCCTGGAGAGTACTGCAAGGCTCCACCAGATATGTTCAAGCAATGGAACCGTGATTTCAGCATCCCAAATACACACTCTATAATGATTCTGGTTTCTGTGTGTGCCTCATTATGGCATTCTTGCATGGGTGTGTGTGCATTTCTGATGGGAGTCATCATCCATGTTTCCAGTGCATAGCCAGCATCCCCCACCAGGTGGTCATATGGGATGTTCCCCCTGGCAAATACCTGATACAGCTGTGAGGCATGCCAGATGTGGGAGTCATGATACCTTCCAGGGCTGCCAGCACACACATCCATGATACTGCCCTGGGCCTTGCACATGACCTGGCAGTTGATGGAGGGGTATCCCTTGTGGTTTGTGTAGCGACTACCCTGCTCACCGGGAGGTGTTTTGATGTGTATGTGTGTGCAGTCTATTGCACCCAGTACCTCCGGGAAGTCTGCCACATGGTGGAAGAGATGCATATTGCTGGCCAACTTCACCTGCGTTCGGGGGAAGTATATGTGCTCATTGGCATGTGGTAACATGGCATCCAGGAACTGGTGGAGTACCCTGGATGCTGATGCCTGTGAGATCCCCATGATATCCCCAGTTGGCCTTTGACAGGTACCTGTGGCTAGTGATCTCAAGCTTACACATCCTTCATGTCCACTGGGATGGGTTCCCCTTTGTTATTTCTGGCTCAGAGGCATGGCTGGCACAGCTCAACAAGTTGCTGTATGGTGTCCCTGTCCACCCTGTAACACCCTACTATCTCCAGATCATGTACCCCTGGCAGGTTGCCCTGTGTCTGAACACTCTTATCCTCCTCCAGTGCCTGAGTTGGTTGTCAGCATCATCCTCCACACCACCGTCAGTCTCCAACACATGTTGGTGAATCAAAGCTATGGCAGCCCCTAACATGTACATATTAAAAGTTCCCCATCTGTATACACCAATGGTGCAGAGTGTCTGGGAATACACAAGTGTGTGTGAGGTGCTTTCACACTTTATACTATTGTGCAATGGATGCTGCTGGTGTAATTGGGTGTGTATGTGCAATTCCAGCTGCAGGGTATCTTAATTATGGGTTTTACAGCAGGTACTGGGGCCTTTGGTGTTGAATTACGCTTGGCTGCCATGATTCATCTATTGCCCTTTACTTCACTTTTCAACCCGATTCCCCTCCCATTGTCAGGCATGCATCCAGCTGCCAGCTTTCTTGTTTTGTACTTTCCCATCTCAGGATTGTGTAGCAAAATGTGTTATGTAGCTGATCTACTGCAAGTTTGTTTTGTTCTGCTGTGACAGTTCTCTTATCTTTGCAGTACTGTACCTCCCCTTTCCTGTTCTGCAGGTAGCTGCTAGCAGCCTTGTTAGCTGTTGTCAATGGCCCATTGTGGGTTCCTAGGTGTTAATTACTCATTTGTACTCCAATTACCATGCTGCAGCATTACCTTATTGTCTTCCCATATCCTTCCTGTTTCTGCTGTGGTACGCGACACGCACAGCCATTTACCGAGTTTTGAGCGCGTTTTCATCCACGTTCACATGCACTTTCAGTTACCTTGTGTGCTTGCAGCTAAGCAAAGGTATGGCTACTTCCACACCCCTATCCTGCAGCTTTGCTTAGCAACAGGCAAACTGGATTAGCAATGCTCCAATGTGCTTACAGCTAAGGTGGCGCACCCCTCCCTTGATGTCATCTTTATCTCCAGGCCACACCTCGGTGTTGTACCGCTACTCTGTGAGGTACATCCTTACGCTGACAGGGATTTTGCAGTTCAGTATTATTTTTCTCATTTGCATGGCATTGACTACTAATTCCTATTTAGCGCACATAACACTGTCACAGACCCTTAGCAACCCTTACGCCATGGTTGTGGTGTAGCTTGCGTGCCATTGACTATTATGGGGAATTCATTAAATGTGTTACATTGCAGTTTTATTACATATAAATATATTTTCATTGTGATCCCATTTGCGCACCGATGTACTGCGATTTTACTTTGCGATAGTGTGGCGATGACATTAAATGTTCTTTTTTATGTGTTGTGCATGTTTTTTTTTATGCCAATGGCTACATATTTAGCCATTGGCATATATTAAGAGTATAATACGTGAGTTTGGTCTGCTGTCATGGCTCTGATTTTATGTTTGAAAAAATGTAAACCGTTTTTTTGGTTTACATTTCTGCATGGTTACGCTACGCCTGCACCACTTCATGAATCGCTATATACCTTCATTTGCATGCTGCACTGCTGCACATGGGGTAATTAGCATACATCCACCGGGAGCTGCGCAGCTGTGGCATATGCTGGTAGTGCACGTGGAAACAGCTCATACCTGAATCACTTGGCGGCCATATTTGGCGTTAGATCGCCGACGCTACGCCTGCGCCTGGCACAAGCTTCATGAATCCCCGGGGATTATGTTTGACAAGTGCTGTAGCTATTGTGATCCAGCACCATGGACAGTTCCTCAGAATTGCACCACCTCCAGAAATAAAATGGTCTTCCTGGATGAAGGATGAAGACCACCCTCTCAAAAAAAAAAGAAAAAAGAAAAAAAATAGGCCTTTCAATGTGAAATGTTGAAATGTAACTGAAGCAAGCTGCTTGTCAATAACATACTGAACTTGTGAATGCAGTATTGGCATTCATTAGACAAGTTGAGTGGCTTCTTATATGAATTAGTAGTGTACTGCTATTGTACCATCATTGGCAGCTGCTGATTGTGCCCCCTACCAGATTGCACCCAGGACAACCAACCATTCACCCTGCCATAGTTATGGCTCTGGGGTTGGCATTGTATTAAAGCTACTTGAATTGCGTTGATATTAAGGAAAAGGATTTTCCTGCTACAAAACAAATAAGTTAAAGGGAAACAGTTTTCGATCTGTAAGATGATCTTTAATGAGCTGCAGGCCACAAGTAGCTTAGTAGAAAGATTTTTCTCTAAAATCAGAACTAAGTATAAATGTAAATAGTAATACATGGCTGACTGTGCATTATGGGCAAACAATGAACTGTCGAGCGGTGCTGTAATGATGGCACCAGAAGCTTCACTTAATTCTCTAGAACATAAACATAGCTGTATTACGTGGGTCTTTTTGTTTATCTTTGATAGCCCCTTCCAGCTCTAAGGAAATCTAGGTATCTTATCTGTTGAAAATTAAACAGATATGCTAATAAGGGAAGCCACTGCATCATTAGTAGACTGAGAAACAATTGAAGGGTGTCCAAATGTACTTGAACATTTTTCTCCCTTGTCAGCATTTCTCTGGAAAATGATTTTGAGATATTGTATAGAAGCTAGAGCTTGAAGCCTTAGGACTAGAATAAAATAACTCAGATTATGCAAGATTAATAAAAATGATATTCACTGAATAAAGTTAGCTCTCTAGTAGAAAGCTTGTAAAACTCCAAATTATCAACACTGCATAAAGACAATGAATTAGTATACACTTTACAACTGCAATAACATAATATATATATGAAAGACATGTGCATGCATAAAAACAGTATAAATACTACATCTTCCTCAGCGTTCTCCTCTTAAAAAAATGTGATATTAATAACATCATTCAAATTAGGATAATTATGAGTACTCATTTATATAATTCCTGCATATATAGCATCTGTTTTGCATTGCAATACATTCTTAAACTTCTTACAGTAAAAACAAACATGACAAATGTTAAACAGGAAATTAAAACATAACAAATGACGCATAACCTATAAGAGGGGTTGTAACCCCACCCTTAACCCATTACTTATATATATATATATATATATATATATATATATATATATATATATATATATATATATATATATATATATAGATATATTAGGAAATATTGGACTCAAATACTGGAAAATGCAAGGGGTTAAAAAGGGTGGCAGCCACCCTTATATGACAAATTAAATTGTTTTGCATTGCACTAAACTGCTGTTCTCCTTCAGTAAAATTTAAAACATGATACTTATGCAAACAAAATGCCATTTAAAATCTTAATTAAACATCAGGAAATTAAAACATAACAATTGGCATGTAACCTATAAGTTGGTCTGTTTTTCCTCTTAACCCCTAGCTCATATATTAGGAAATATTTGAATTAAATGCAAGAAAAGTCAGGGGGGTTAAGAGGAAGATGGGCAGCAGTCACCCTTATATGGTAAATTAAATTATATGAACATTAAAAACAATGAATTGTTAACAGACTGAGGAAGATGAATTTGCCTGTCAAACTAAATCCTTCCAACCCCATCCGTCACCTGCATGCTATGGAAATGGAAGCTTCTTTCTTAATGTTCACTGCCAGTTTTAATTGTTTTAGAAACTCTCAGCACTGCATAAGCTGAAAAAAAAGAAGAAAACACTGAAATAAAAAAGACTCACTACAAAGTACTGAAATAAAAATTGATAAAAAACATAAAAATGTAATGATGATTTGTTTCGGTCTCACTAGGTTTTATGCTACTGAAGTATCCCTGTTAAGATGTATTAATTTTTCTTTATTCTTTGTTATCTGGCGTACAGCACTTATCTTCCTGGACCCTTTTTGGCCACAGCCTGGGTGACAACACGCAGTAAATATAGGTAAGAGCAGTTAACAACAAAAGCAGTATAAGGTAGATGCATTATATTAAAAAAGTTAGAAGACTTATTACATTGGGAATCCTACATAATCACAGTCAGTGCATTGAAAAATAAATGTTTATACTTCCCATTTTTTACATTTATGGTCATTAGGGATTCATCTTTATTATAAAGCAAGCTTGTCATTTTCTAAGCTATTCCTTAATTGTGTCAATGTCTTTGCACTCTTTCAAAATCTTGATTATGAATATCAGTTTGCAACTAATATGGTTGAAGTATTCCGCAGTGGTGCAGCGGTAGCATTGTTGCCTCACAGCAAGAGGTTCTCCCGTTCAATTCTTGGCTGGAGTGCGGAGAGTGCCTTCTGTGTGGAGTCTGCATGTCCTCCTTGCGGCTGGGTGGGCATTCGAAAGACATACGTAATGCGTGTGCCTACGTTGAAGGTTGAACGTCGAGCTGGCACCTCGGCGTTTGTGAAAAATCTGCTACCAATCATTAGCGGACCGGAGTTCCGCTGTGGCAACCCCTAACCGGGAAAAGCTGAAAGACACAACAATTAATATGGTTGAAATTAACCCAGCAGTTATGGACTCCCCAAAAACTCTACTACTTTTCCATCTAAAGTAACAAACTGTAATAATGCATAGCATCCCCAGCTTCTGTTCCGATTTCTTAACTGTTTTCTTTTTTCATCTAGGCAATGCACTTCTAAAGTAACAGATCTTGAATGTTGTTCTTTCCCTGAATTCCATCCAGACCCATATTTCAGTTGAGGTGTCTGCATGTAGCTCATCTCAAGAAAAGAATAAATTTGTAGAATTATCTATGAATGGCTAAAATTAATCACTACTGATCTGGACTAAGCCACTGTATTTTGTATCAGTTATGCTGTATTGAGTGGATCATCATTTAAAGCTGGTAACTAATTTTTCTAGAATGTGTATTGCTGAACTTTGCTGATATAACAAGTGATTCTGAATGCTGTTAAGAGCACACAAAGTAAAAGTAACAAAAATGAACTATGAAATGCAGATCTGTTTATGGCATGGTGATACAGTAGAATAGCTTTAAATAAAACAGTTTATAGTTAATTTGTTCAGAATACCTAAGCAGCAGTTTGACTGCAGTTAATTAATATTTAAATTAACATAGTGTAAATTAAACTGCTCAGAGTTCCTAAGGTGCAGTAAAGTAATATGAATTAATTTAAGCAAAACAGTTAAAGCTGCACAGAGTCTGCACACAGCCTGCACACAGCCATTTATAAAATTATAGGATTCCAACCCTGCAGATTCTAATTTTTAATGATCTTACTACTTACTTGCCAGCTGAGCTAGGCACGTATTATGCCTTACTTGTTACAGTCATTGAAGATACTTGGAGTTTTGCCTGGAGAAACCATTATCCACTCACCACTTCTTGCCATTCCCTTAATTAAGTAGACAAACATTCTTCCACCTGCATATTCTGCCCATTGGCTCCTGTTATTGTCTTTCCCACTAGATTCTCTTACTCTGTTATAAAGGTTGACTCATTAAGTTTAGCCACTGTTTTTAGGACTAGATATTTAATGTAATGTTTTTAATTCTGTATTTTAAGCTGTATGCAATCCTTGATCGATAAAGAAACACATAATACTAAATTTATATAGATACTTCATCTAGAGTTCCTCATATGATTACTTTGCGTGTCATTGGCTATGTACACATTTCATTGCTATAAAATATAAGGTGCTTCTCTTAGGTTACTTGTGTAACAGATGTATGTCTATATCATTAAAAACTTCTGTAGAAGGCATAAAGCCTATTACCCCACAGATTTATAACATTCTGCACACATATATAACGTATTGTAGAGATTGAGCATGTAACTATCAATGTTCTGAGATAGCCCAGCACTACTGACTACATATGCTTCCCCATTAAAGACTGAAAAATGTTTGCTATAAAAATACAGTATAATCCCAATAAACAGAGAGCACAGTTTCTCTAAAACACAGCCTCAATCTTCTTAATAAGTATTTTTACATGGAGACAAGCCCCTGACCCCTATATACTTCCTTGTAGAGGGTTTATTACCCCCTCCCCAACTCATATTGGCAAACTCTGTGGTTGTACCATAATGAGGAAACAAGAAACATTGAATTACACGTGCAAAGCCATCCAACAGTGATTTTGCTGTGCCTAAGACTGCAGTCTTCAGTCTTGGGATTAAGAGTGAATTAGCTGGTTGACATTGGACAATTAAAATTGAAGCTACTGATCCCTGATTACCTGTAGGGTAACCACTGTACTATATCAATTTTTGTAGAACCTGCACTTTGTATATGCTCATTTCTAAATAATTTAGTGTAAGCCATGGTTAATAACTCCATATATCTATAAAGCCTAGCAGTTCTTTCCTGAGCTGTCCATTTGATTACCTGTGGTGTCTCATATACTTCTCAACCTGTGAGACAGCCATATAGCCTGATCACCATCATAAAACTAGCCAACCACACAGCCTGATCACCATCATAAAACAAGCCAACAACATAGCCTGATCACCATCATAATACTAGCCAACCACATAGCCTGATCACCATCATAAAACTAGCCAAGCACATAGCCTGATCACCATCATAAAACTAGCCAACCACATAGCCTGATCACCATCATAAAACTAGCCAACAACATAGCCTGATCACCATCATAAAACCAGGTCTTGTTATGTTTGCTCTGCTTCCCTATCAAGCGGTTTTCCTCCACATCTGCACACTCTTGCCTATGAATAGGATATCATTGGATGTTGGTAACCTATTGTGATCATGCATAAATCATTTGGGTTTATTATTTAATGGAATACAAATAAGTTAGGTCAGATTACTGTAAATAACCAATGCCATTTAAATGTACCAACCCTTATAAAAAAACATATCTGTTACACCTAAACTTTAATTGTAACTCTATAACCCGAATGTCTAACTGTAATCCAAAAACTCTACTTGAAAATGGATAGGATCCATGTTATAAACTTGAAATGCAGCATTTACATGGTAATGTGAATCGCATGGTGAGATTCAATGTGCACCTTCACTGTACTGTAACATGCACTGCCCATTTTACCTCACAAGCAGCACAGTTTTTACATTCTTTGTATATAATTCATAGTTATGCTACTTCCACATTTTTTTTTGCTATAAATAATCATCATCCATCACTGTTCCTCTTGTAATGACTATAACATCATCACTTAATTTGACAGGATTTTTAATACTACTTTACCAAAATACTCATCAGTCCTAACCATGGGCCATGTCATATGATAAGTCATGGGACCCTGCCATATACCTGGACCTTCTTTGATGAATACTCTGTTTTTTAAAGACCTACCTAAAATATCCAAGTTATACAGTATTCTGGACCTTAATGCAAAGATTGTGGTCACATTATTCTTGGAGATCTCACTTTAGCACTGTGATCAGTTATTATGACTGTCTATCTTGGCATACTGATATCAGCAGGGAAGACTGTTTACCCTGCACAGGAATCTTTGTTACATCATGCAAATAATGCAGCTTTATACTAGGAGAGGCTGCACGGCAGCATCTTAACTATTTTTGATTAGATGGTCACCATAGATGGTCACCAGTGTATCTCCTTCTGCTTAAGAAATGGTTGTCTTCTTTGGTGACTCTTTTCAGGCATTCTGTCTCTTAAATGCAGCCTTCTTTCTGTCCCCACTGATAGGAAACACTGTTATTACTCTCACATTTTCTTTTGGACATAACCCAGGAACTGATCAGAACTCTTATATGTGCCCTTCCATCAAGAGGTGACACACTTAATGTCTTGTACAGATTATTTAATCAGGCACTTGAAAATATTGTGCCAGTATGTACAATGCATATAAAGAGGTTGCATGGAAGAGTTTCTTTAAATGGATAACTACAAAGGTAATGCAGCTACTGATACAACAAGATGGAGATGAGAATGCACAAAGAAACCTCTTATGTTCTTCATGACTTTCCGTATAAACATCTTGCAGTATAGTTTTTTTGATAATTTTGTACTTTAGATCTCAGCAGGGATTCTGACACCTTCAGCTACTCCATCATCCTAAAATAATTATTTGACCTTGGTCTTAGTAATATATTAGCATCAGTGGGATTTCATAGGATTCATGGGATTCCTAGTAGTTTCAAGGCTATCTTAATCTAATGAACACATATCCCTTTGCCACTACCCACCTCTCAAAGGTTTTACCTCCTTTCTTAAGAAGGGAGAGGGCAGTTATTCCCAGTGCAAATTTGAAAGCATCCATCCAGTTGATTAGGATTAATTTGAAAGAAGCTATAGAAAAACACTGCTTAACCTGCAGTAGAAGTTTATTCTAAAGAGGAGAGATGTGACGGTGATTAATTTATCTTTCTATTACATTGTGTTTATCTGCAGATGAAGGTTAAGATCTCTGGTTCTAGTGTTAGCTGAGCTGTTTGTCTTAAAAATATATTGGAGACTAAGGGCTACCACTCTAATGACTTGGTAATAAAGTCAAAGATTACCCTTCAGGAGTCTGTAAGACACATATTACAATGATAGGACATTCATTAATTCTCTCCTAATAATTAAGGGTCTTAAGACCAGTGATCATTTTTGTTAGGAATATATGGAGCGTTGTTGAGTTTGTTGAGTTGTCTTTTAAAATATGTACAGAATGGTGTGTTGTACTCTATAATGGTCTGATCAGTGCTGATTATAGAAGGACAATAGCATCTTTGGATCTAGATGAAATACTATTGGCTACTAGGTGTAGAAGGACATTTTCATAATAGCTACAACGTGATGATAAAAGGAGATGGAACTGTCAATCCAAGCGTCCAGGTCCCTGATTACCTTTAAGTTTTATAAGGGAATATTTTCTTTACCGATGACTAGCAAATAATACATTTAAATACTAAACTCTTCTATGTGTGAAGTATCCAGTTACCCCTTCAGTTTACATGCTACTTAGAAATTAATAAACCTTTAGTGGACTGCCCCAGGCCACCCAATTCTTAGACTAAATGTAGGTAGAATTCATTCCATAATTAAGAGTACTCAGAAAATAAGTCATTAAATTCTTAACATTCTAGTCTATAATCATATCTCAGATGACAAACTGAATCAGGATCAAATTTCAAATAAACTTTGAATGTGCTTTTTGTTTCACATGTAAATGCATATTAGTTTGGCTTAATGTAAATCTGTGGCCTTTCACATAGGAAAGACAAAAGAAGTCTAGGTATTAGAATTTCTCAATATACTTGAGAGATCAAACAAATTAAAAAAAAAAATTCAAGAATTGAAATTGCCAGTTTTATACAGGTTAGATAGGCAGTATATGTAGTATCCATGTATTATATTTGTAATAAAGTGTATTTTGCCCTTTTAAGTACTGTCCATTTCTGTTTGATGCAAAGTGTGAAAGACTGTGCATCCTACAATGTATGAGGCTGTACAGTGGAGAACTCTTCTTGTTTTTAAACTGTAAAAGTTAATAGGTTCTTATCAGGCTATCAGTCTGTGAGGAACTTAAGAAGCCTAGCCTACATTCCTGTGGTAGCTTTCATCCCTTATATTTTGAATACAAATAACAGAGAAATAGACCAAACAAGGATATACAGGGACATTTACATGTTTCCCTTATCCATGAAGGACAGGGCTGCTAAAAAAGGAGTGAATTTACTGCTACCCATTCATTCATTCATTCAAATTACATTTGAATAAAGTAAAGCTGGGAGGTTGGTATAATGATTAAGGTGCTTACCTTATAGACACAGGGTGCAGGGTTTGATCCTTGCATGGAGTAATTACCTTATAGACACAGGGTGCAGGGTTTGATCCTTGCATGGAGTAATTAGCTAGGCTTAAAATGACCCGCAGGGGCAGTTAGCCTAGTATTAATCTATGAACCCTAGAGAAGCACTCTACTTTATGTGGAGTGGGAAATGTTTCCATTGAAGCTGTACTCTGTAATACAAACCTATCCCTGTGATGTGTTCTATTTATTTTGCATAAGAGCTCGAGATTCCTTGAATGGGTGTTTATGATACCATTGAACTTATAAATATTTAACAGTTCCAACAGATCAGGGTCTGTTAAAGATATATACACAAGGCAAAGGCAACTCCACAGTAGCCTGTATGATACTGTGAAGTGGGACAAGGCTTTGAGATGGTCTGTATAATTCTTAAAATTAAGGCCCTTGATTGTCTGAGTGAGAAAGGATTGTGATCATTCCATTTGTGACAAGTATTTGGACAGGTACATACAAAAAGGGACATTATACTTCATGATCGGCCTAATAAGTGACAATTACAATGGGACAATTACACCATTGGATCTGGATTCAGTACCTTTAGATATAAACTGTGCAGTAAAAAAGGACTTCCTTACAACACTGGATATGTGGTGAGCAAAGGACAGTTAATTGTCAACATAGGCTCCCATAATCCTAACTATGGGGTCAATTGTTAGGGCTATGTTATCAGTGTGATAGTTACAAGTTGTAATGTGGAAGAGAGTAGCCAATGCCTCAAATTAGTGTCTCTCTCTCTCTCTCTCTTTCTCTCTCACTTATGCACACACATGCTTACACATTCGCGTGCGCGAGTGTGTGTGTGTATGTGTGTGTATGTGTGTGTGTGTGTGTGTGTGTGTGTGTGTGTGTGTGTGTGTGTGTGTGTGTGATTGCGCATGTGTGTGTATACATGTGCATCTGTGCTTCTCAGCTCTGAGAGCAAACATGCTGGATACCAGCATGTACTAAGTGGGGAGTGCAATTCTCAGATCTATGCACTAGTCTGCATTATATTCCATTAGGGGCATGCAATTCTCAGATCTATGCACTAGTCTGCATTATATTCCATTAGGGGCATGCAATTCTCATATCTATGCACTAGTCTGCATTATATTCCATTAGGGGCATGCAATTCTCATATCTATGCACTAGTCTGCATTATATTCCATTAGGGCATGCAATTCTCATATCTATGCACTAGTCTGCATTATATTCCATTAGGGGCATGCAATTCTCATATCTATGCACTAGTCTGCATTATATTCCATTAGGGGCATGCAATTCTCATATCTATGCACTAGTCTGCATTATATTCCATTAGGGGTAGGCAATTCTTATATCTATGCACTAGTCTGCATTATATTCCATTAGGGGCATGCAATTATCATATCTATGCACTAGTCTGCATTATATTCCATTAGGGGCATGCAATTCTCATATCTATGCACTAGTCTGCATTATATTCCATTAGGGGCATACAATTCTCATATCTATGCACTAGTCTGCATTATATTCCATTAGGGGCATGCAGTTCTCATATCTATGGACTAGTCTGCATTATATTCCATTAGGGGCATGCAATTCTCATATCTATGCACTAGTCTGCATTATATTCCATTAGGGGCATGCAGTTCTCATATCTATGGACTAGTCTGCATTATATTCCATTAGGGGCATGCAATTCTCATATCTATGCACTAGTCTGCATTATATTCCATTAGGGGCATGCAATTCTCATATCTATGGACTAGTCTGCATTATATTCCATTAGGGGCATGCAATTCTCATATCTATGCACTAGTCTGCATTATATTCCATTAGGGGCATGCAATTCTCATATCTATGCACTAGTCTGCATTATATTCCATTAGGGGCATGCAATTCTCATATCTATGCACTAGTCTGCATTATATTCCATTAGGGGTAGGCAATTCTTATATCTATGCACTAGTCTGCATTATATTCCATTAGGGGCATGCAATTCTCATTAGTCTGCATTATATTCTATTTGGGGCATGCACTCAGTAAGTGATTTCAGTGTGCAGTGGAGTTTTATAGCCCTATATGAGTGTCCTGTAAATGATTTTGACAACATTTTTTGAACAGCTGCATAACAGCAGTGCTTTGACAGCAGTGTTATATGGTGGGACAAATGCTGTTTGATATTATGGGGTTTTACTTACAGCATGTACAGTAGATATAAAAAAGTGTACATACCCCTGTTAAAATGCCAGGTTTTTGTGATATAAAAAAATGAGACCACAAGAAATCATTTCAAAACGTTTCCCACCTTTAATGTGACCTGTGAACTGTACAATTCAATTAAAAAACAAACAAATCTGCTAGGGGAAAAATATAAAAAATAAAAAAGTAAAATAAGCTGGTTGCATAAGTGTGCACACCCATAAACTAATACTTTGCTGAAGCACCTTTTGATTTAATTATAGCATTCAGTCTTCTTGGGTAGGAGTCTATCAGCATGGCACATCTTGTGTTGACAATATTTGCCCACTCTTCTTTGCAAAAGTGCTCCAAATCTGTCAGATTGCAAGGGCATCTCTTGTGCACAGCCCTCTTCAGGTCACCCCACAGATTTTCTTTTGGATTTAGGTCTCGGTTCTGGCTGGACCATTCCAAAACTTTAATTTTCTTCTGGTGAAGCCATTCTTTTGTTGCTTTGGATGTGTGCTTGGGGTCATTGTCACGCTGAAAGGTGAAATTCCTCTTCATCTTCAGCTTTCTAGCAGACGCCTGAAGGTTTTAGCCCAAAAGTGACTGGTATTTTGAACTGTTCATAATTCCCTCACCCTAGACTAAAGCCCTAGTTCCAGCTGAAGAAAAGCAACTCCAAAGCATGATACTGCCACCACCATGCTTCACCATGGGGATAGTGTTGCGAAGTGTTGTTTTTGTGCCAAACGTACCTTTTGGAATTGTGGTCAAAAAGTTCAACCTTGGTCTCATTAGACCATAAAACATTTTCCCACATGCTTTTGGGAGACTTGATGTATTGTTTTGCAAAATTTAGCTGGGCCTGGATGTTTTTCTGTGTGAGAAAAGGCTTCCATCTTACAATCCCACCCCATAGTCCAGTCATATGGAGAATATGGACGGGAGATTGTTGTCACATGTAGTACACAGCCAGTACTTGCCAGAAATTCCTTCAGCTCCTTCAGTGCTATTATAGGTCTTTTCATCAATTTTGGAGGGACATCCAGTTCTTTGCAACATCACTGCTGTCCCATATTTTCTCCATTATTTGATGACTGTCTTCACTGTGTTCCATGGTATATCCAATGCTGTGGAAATTTTTTGTACCCTTCTCCAGACTAATACCTTTCAACAATGAGATTGCTTTGATCCTTTGTAAGCTCTCTGTGAACCATGGCTTTTGATGTAGCAGGCAACTGAGTAAATGTCAGGAAAATCCTACTAGGACATCTGAACTTTATTTGGGGTTAATCAGAGTCTCTTTAATTGATGGCAGGTGTGTACCCAAGAAGACTGAATGTTGTAATTAAATCAAAAGGTACTTCAACAAAGTATTAGTTTAAGGGTATGCACGTTTATGCAACCAGCTTACTGTACGCTTTTTTATTATATTTTCCCCCAACAGATTTGTTTGTTTTTCAATTGAATTGTACAGGTTATAGGTCACATTAAAGGTAGGAAATGTTTTGAAATGATTTATTGTGGTCTCATCTTTTTATATCACAAAATGCTGGCATTTTAACAGGAGTGTGTGCACTTTTTATATCCACTGTATGTGCATATCTATGTATATGGTCATGGCATGCCACATGTTTCATGTGTTTGTACTTTGCCAATTGCAGTCATGGTAGGTCTCCTGCTTTCATAGCTATGAGATATATGATTAATTTGAGAATATCTGGAACTGTCTTTTGCTGCAGTATTAGATCATTGTATACAACATTCCTATTTATGACATGCATTAGTGCTGACTTTATGCTAAGCTGCTCATTTGCATATGTTTCATGTACCAAAGGAAGTCTTGGTTCATCATTAGCATAAAATATGCAGCCCTACTATTCAAATCACAGCACTCTAGTAGAACAACTCAGTCCCAACATGATAGATGTGGTTCTGCACTATCCTAATTTTAGAAATTTCCTGAAGACTTAATGTTCTACAATGGAATATATGTATAAGTATTTCAGGTGAAGAGAAAAATACTATGACTGTGACCAATTATTACTATTGGTTAGTAGAAAATAGCATGTTGGCAAGCCAGGATTATTTACCTGTACATTGAAACCTGCTCTGATGACTGTTTGGTAATGCATTTCATTCTGTGGCTACTAAATATACCCAACCTATCAATCTCTATATTAATGTTTTCTGCGTGTTAATACTTTAAGTATATATATCATATTCTAATGACTTATTTGCTTCTTATTTGTTGTTTTTATAGTTTCAAGTATGTTTCATGGAAGACTCACTTATTAAGAGTACATAACTACATTAGCCGGATTACCATTTAAATGTGAATGAAATACATGATATTTGGGTATAAATGACAATTAATTTAATGCCACTTAAGTAAAATGGCAGATAAAGTGGTTATATTCCTCTTTTCTGAATAATCACTTTCCTGGCATCTAATTTCACCAGTGCTGATAACATCAAAAATGACGTCTCATAATAAATGCTTTTTTTGACCAAGGACACATTGGTCATGTATTTAATTTCCCTTGATATGTAGCAGCCACAAACTGATTACCTTTAAATTTAAGGATTTAGGGAGCACAGAGACAAATACATGTAAGCATGATGGGCTCTGTTCCCCAGGTAAAATCACAGAAATTAGCATTGTTATCCTATCACTGACATACACACTGGTGGTGCTGCAGTTGTGAGCAAATCATATGTAAGCAAATATATTTTCATGCATCTGTCACTTATACATGTAGATAACATGCTGCAAAGACAAAAACTCTAAGACTAGTTGAAGTTCATTAAACAATAGTTTGGTTTCCTTTGAAAGTTTTAAATAACAGAAACTAACAAAATCTTAAATAACATGCAGGCAATTTATAAACACTTATTTAATTCCTTGCTAAAATATTGGAGTATAAACATTTTCTGACTAGCAGTGTGGGAATACACACATACGGGAACATAAAATCATATGTATTTTATTTATTATTTAGCATTTGTTAACCAGGATAGTCCATCTGAGCAAAAGCCCTTTTTCAGTAGAGGCCCAGGGAGAAAAGCTCCACAGTACAAGTAAGCAAGAAGAATTTACAAAAATTGAAGTTAAATACAATATACAATAAAACAATTAAGCAAATGTAGATAAAGTTCCACAATACAATATAGTAAGAGGCATTATAACATTGAAGAAAAAACATAACAAAGAAATATACAATAAAACATTTGAATGAATTTACATAACACATCGGGTTATATTCAGAGGGTAATTGTACAATACAGAGCAGTTGTTATGTGAGTTATGGCAGTAGGAAAGGGAAGAATAAACAGGATGGTGGTAGAGAAAGGGGTGGATTCATGGGGGGTGATTATAGAGGCATCTAAGAGAAAGTATAAACACATAGACACCATTCATAAAAAAACAGTGCTGTTAGACAAAGTAACCATTACAATACTGAATTTCACCATTTAAAAGAAATGTTTATATTAGTATGTGCATATGAGTTTTGCCTAGTCCTTGCTTTCTTCCACAGCTTATAGTAAAAGTACAGCACATGCCTAGTATTGTCTTAAATAGTTTCTAGCCATTTGCTTTGCTGAATTCAATTTTATTTGCATCGCCTTTTCTATGAGGTATAATAAACCAATGCCAGGGCAGGGTATTTGCATACACACACACATGTGTATATATATATATATATATATATATATATATATATATATATATATATATATATATATATATATATATATATATATATATATATATTTATGCGTTTGTGTCTGTGTGTGTGTGCATGCATGTGTGTGTAACACTATACATATATACCACAGATAGAGCCTTCTGAATTTCTCCAGTCTTTTTTTATTTTTTTTTACTATATTCAAGAGAGAGAATGTATGTTACAGATTGGCAGAGCAACTTGTTGAGAGATGGAAAATGGCAGATTTTTGTATGTGTAAAAAAATCAGTGTGTGTTTGACCCTGGCACTCATAATAGTTTACAAAAATAGATGCCACAGTGTTAATTTCACAAACATGTTTATGGCTGTTTTTAATGCCAAGAGCAGTCAGTTTCCCAACCTCCTTTAACTTATTTCTGATAACCATTAGCAGTTGCTGCACTTAAAATATTCATTAGCAAATGCTAGCTTAGTGTTTTTACATATGAACTAGTGTACTGGATGCTGGATGCATCATTAGAGTGGAAATTCAGTAATTTTAATTTCTGTAAAAGAAATGCAACCACTATCCTATCCATCTCAGACACCTTACACAAATTCATCACTCTCTCCCCAAGTAATGAACATGACTATAAAATGACTGAAAAAGATAACTGGCTACCTGCGAAAGAATGTGCTGGCTTTCTATTTGCCTTTCAACTATTTAAACTTATCGTGAATTACACCGTCCTCCCACTAGCCTCAAGACTATTCAGAGATACACCAACATACACCCTTAGAAATCTTAGCCACTGAGGTCCTCTCATCCACCCCCCCCCCTAAAAACTAGGCTTCACTGAACAGACCATACTTTCTCAGTCTTTGGTCCCAAACTGTGGGAATCTCTCCAATCATTTCATAAACATCGTTGTCACGGTCCTATTAAAAACTACACAGACACCTACAGACTTTTTACAACTTTTATTGTAATGAATAATGAAATAGTAAACATAAAAACTTTATAGAAACACACAAATTCACCTCATAACTAAACATAAGGGCAGCATACCCACTCACCCTTAGATAAGCAGCATCCCCCACTTACTCACTTATCAACAAAGGCAGCATCCCCACTCACTTTAGCATATCACCAATTCAATCCTTCCACACCAAGTCTTCCACCATCAAATTTTACCACCCCAAATTCCAATTATCCTGCTGAGGGGGAACAGAAAAGGGGCAAGCCTGTCCCTCTTCTCCGCCCACCAGCCCAAAAGAGCTGTTCCCCCTCACACAATACCCATTTCACTAAACCCTCCACCATCAACCCCAAATTAAGGTTAAACAAATCCAAACCAAATTCACTGAGATGAACTCCATCTGACCTATACCACGTGGGATCCCTGCTCTCAAACTCTCCATGCCATATAGTATGTACCCCCATTTCTTTCAAATATTTTGCCAATATAAAAATTAATATATGTCTGAGCCCTCTCCAATGAAAAAAAAGTTTTTGCCTCCCTCCAAACTAACCTGGGAATAATCTCAGACCAAATCAAAACCACTGATGGATGATGCTTTCTCAATGCTAAAACATACTCACAAATATGATAAACCAACTGCCTTTTCAGAATTCTACCCAAATCATTCCCCCCTAATGGATCAACAAAACCTGCGGCAATCCTCACTGACTCTGCAATATAGAAAGTACCTGCAATATCCGTCTCCACATCACCCTCTAACACCATGCCAGATGACCTTCAGTCTAAAACAAACCAGACCCAAATTTATTCCATTACGTCTAATCATCACATGCCTAGCTGCCCAATATACGAAAGAATGACCTAAGATGATGATCCTTCTCTCACCTAAAAAAAAAAAACAAACCTTTAAACCAAAACTCTCAACAAACTACTTAATATAAGTCAAAAGGCATTGGAAGACCACTGTCCCACCCTCTTGATAACTTCAATCGAGCTTCCTACCTTTGCTAAATCCGATGCCCTGCCCATCCTGAAAGAATGAAAAGAAAACTTATCCCCTTCTAAACCAACACTATTAAGAGCCCTCCTCGTAATCAAATTCAATTGCTCACCCGTCAACCCTCTACTACCTAATGATGTTAAAACTAACCCTTGAACTTTACTGCTTTTAGCCACCCACAATCTCTTACCCCACACCACAGGATACTTCCAGCTTGACTCAACCTCTTCCAAAACTATTGGGGACTCCCGAACTTCTTGATCTGTCTTTGAAGACCTCAGCCTAATATGCACCCCCTTGGGCAATATAAGCACATCATTCCACACCAAGGACCCCAACAATTCAGACACCCAAAACTCCCCACAATACATCCACATGCTTACCGTACTCAACACCACATACTCCTCCAAACATCCACACACTTTACCTAAATCCTTTAGCAACATTCTTAAAATACCCCGAGTCACCGGCCATCTCCTATCCATAGTAGGACCTTCAACTCTACCCAAAGCTTTCAATACTCAGCCCACAAACCATGACCTCATACAATCTTCTAATCTGGCCAACTGAGTAAACACTCCAATAGCCACCAATGCCACCCACACCGTATGAACTGCCTTACCCTGCTCTCTCAACAAGGCTAAATAATGCAACAACAAACTCTCCAACCACTTACACTCATTATCCGGTAATTGCCTCAGAAAACTGTCAAAATCAGACAGTGCCCTACTGTAAGCTCTCCTCATAGATACCACCCAAGACTGTTGCATCAACCTGCCAATTACTATTGGAATCTGTCAAATATCATCTGGAATGATGGAGGGATGCTATGCTGCTGTTGGAGCCACCGGACAAAATCTGCAAAACTGAAAATGAGACAAACTATCAGCTATCTCATTCTTAACCCTAGACACATGCAACCCTATAAATGAAAAGCTAAACTTTGCAAACAAGTTTACAAAGAACCAATAACAAATGAGGGGATTTAGTCATCTTAGCCTGCAACACTCTCACCACCTTAATATTGTCTGAATGAAACACCACCCTCCTTCCCTTCAACCGATCCTTCCATACTATGGAAGCTGCCTAAATTGGCATCGGCTCCAAAAAGGCAACATCCCATTTCTAATCCTAAGACCAATGAGTAGGCCATGGCACCAAAAACCATTGCCCTGCAAAATATGCTCCCATGCCCAAACCCCCGGCTGCATCCGTAAACAACAGCAGGTCCCCTTGCTCTATCCAATCCAACTGCCAGAATGAGATCCCATTAA
Organism: Protopterus annectens; assembly: GCF_019279795.1. Classification (NCBI taxonomy): domain Eukaryota; kingdom Metazoa; phylum Chordata; order Ceratodontiformes; family Protopteridae; genus Protopterus; species Protopterus annectens. The sequence continues at coordinate 164,616,653 of NC_056742.1, forward strand.
CTGATGTAAAAACTCCATCCACGAAGCTACATCCTCTCGAGCTAACTTGCTGACCCTAACTCTGCAGTGCTTAGTCTTCCCCCTTTCAAGAGAAAAGCCATATACTGGAAAAACGTCCATCCAGGATGCACCATCCTGCAAGCAAAGTTTATCAAGCCCAACAATTCCATCACATCCCTCACTTGAACCGTAGTCTTGGACTTCACCCAACTGACTTTTCATCTGCAGCTGAAGCACCTTTTCCTTTGGCATACAAAACAAACCCTGTCTTGCATCCACTGTCTAACCCAGAAAGTCCAACACCTTTGCAGGACCTTCCAACTTATGCTTCACCAGTGGTACTCCCAGTGCCTCACACATCCCCAGAAACTCCTGCATAGCCATCTGGGCTCCTTCTCTACCTTCACCCACCAACAAAAAAATCATCTAGTTAGTGAACTGCTTGCTGCTCATCTACCCTACACTGTCATATCCAATGCAGTGCTAAGCTAAACTTCACATAGGCATGGCAGTGCAAAAATAAAAAGTATCATCCACCACAATGCCCAATAAAGGCCAATCCTCCTCCCAAACTGACAACAAGCAAAAAGCCAACTCAATATCTACTTTAACTAGCCAAGGATCTTCAAAACTCTTAATGATTCGCACCGCATCATCCAAGGATGAGTACTTTATTTTAACCTCCTCACCAGGGATGAAATCATTAACAGACATGCCTTTGAGTTATGACAAATGATGGATTAAACGAAACTCACCCTGCTTCTTCTTAGGAACCAACGCTAGTGGTGACACTTTAAATTCAGAAAAAGGGGGCCATTCGAATGGGCCCAACAATCTCCCCACCTTTCACTCCTACTCAATCAAAGCTCATAAGACATCCTCCCTCCCTCTCACAGATTTCAAATTTTTCCCACCATACCGTCACCCACCAATGTAGACTTAATTGAAAACCCCCTAGAAAAACCCTCAACTAATTACCCAGCTATAGCCGGCAGCGGATAATGTGCCAGCAAGTGCTGCAAAACCTGAACCTTAATAGGTGAATGGGTCCCCTGGTTGCCCCCTACCTCCATGAAAGGACCCCCTCCTTAGGCCCCAAAAATTAGCCCGGCCGCGTACCCCTTGCAATACCATCAGAGGACTACCCCAACCTTTTGGACCCATGAAATAAGATGCCTGACCACCAAACTGACCCCCATCCCCTCCATATTGTGTAGCTGCATGTTCCCCCATACACTTGGAACAAGCATGAGAAAATCTGCAACCTACTCATAAACACCTCTCCGCATTAAACTCCCAGCATACGGTACGGCACCCCCTTCTGCTTGCTGAGCCACCCTAACACCCAATCCCAAAGTGTCCATCATGGTAGAAAGCCAAATATCCAGGTGTCTGTCTTCCCAACACATAGATTTGTCAACCACCTTTCATTTATGAAACTTCTGATTGTACCAAAACCATGCATTCTGATTGTATCAAAACCATGCATTGCCCAGCCACAACCTCTATGCCTCCCTTATAGTAAAAAAATAGGCCAAGATTGGAAGGCCCAATGAAGTATCCCTCTCCAGACACACTGCCATGTAGTATATAAACCCAGGACCCAATTATCCCATGACCTAGGCTGGAACCTACCCACCCGCTTGCGACCTATAGCCATCAATGCTGCCAAAAGGTACTTCCCATTAGCCGACTCCGCTTCTGTCAAATGTTGAACCGCATCCACATCAATCAAATCAAAAATATCAATAGATTCCCCTTTCCAAATCTTCTCCTACACTACCAGCAATATGTGAGGGGTCAATAAAATTGGTGCTCCCTCCTGTCGTAGTGCCTGCATTGCCAACCAATCCCCTGGCCATGACCCAAATTCTGACACTACCTCATCTAGGCCAGGCCTCAAATCCTTCTCTAACAATGAAAGGGTATTATCAAAACCCCAATCACAATCAGCTAGAGCCTCCAAACCCCTCCCCAACGTAGCACCTTGAACACTCCCACTCAACCCTGACTCACTCCCCATAACTGCAACTACAGCCTCTGTTCCCCCCCAAACCTGGTGAATGACTACTTGCCAAGGATGAAGGAGCTGCCACTGGCATCTCAACCTCCGCTGTACTCTCTTCCGTTGCCATCTGCCTGGCTCTCTTAGCTGTCAATGTCCGAGTTCCAGTCCCCGTCTGTTGCTTTCTTTGAGTATTCAGACTCTGCGTACTCGCTGTCGGAACCTCATTAGGAATCTCTCTAAATAGGTCTTCAACTTGTGCAACAATACTGGCCGACTTATGTCTTAGCGCTTCTGCCATGATCACCACTCACTCTAAAGAAAAGAAAATAAAGATTGTTAGAGCAGGCAAAAAATAAATCAATAATAGAACTAACCAATAACATCATTTTAAGTTCAGGAATAGTAAACCTAAACTCTACTACCAGCCCCTCCAAATAAATCTAGTAATTGCAGCCAAAATTACCACACCTGCCTAATTACAAAACCAGGAATTATACTTTGCAATCAGAGCAAATGTACCACTATCCCATCTGCTGTGACAATCCCTTAACCTTATACTCACAGTTTAGACCACAACCCCTTACAAGCAGTTATTTAATAAAGTACTCACCCACCTATCTCCCTCCTTAATTTAAATAAAAATTATCCCTACCAAGTATCAAACCCAGTCATTGACCTGCCATAATATGGTTCTGTCTGATTTAATTTACCTTCACCCAGCATCCTGTTGCCTCCAACAACCCCCACCCCTTTCCCAAAGTCTATAGTTGCCGCTGGTGAAAACACAATTTCACTGCCCTGTAATGTTACCAGGACCTGGCATGCAACTGCTAATATCTGCTCCCCCCAATCCCTCCCAGATGCAGAACAAATTGTACTAATCATGTACTTCTGTTAAGCTGTGATATAACCAGGTTTGTCTTCAGTTTACTTTAAAAAGCCATACAAAGAGCACTTCATGTAGCAGTTAATGTGTTCCAATGTTCACTTTCTATTGCCTCTATGCAACGGTCACGGAGACTCTGTTCATATTACATGGTGAAACTCCCCACCCAGTAGCTCCCACAAAGTAAGTGGCAATGCCTTAACCATATATGTATTGTAAAGGACACAAAGACTTCTTCCATCCTTATCAAGGGGATTGTTAAAATTCTCTCCTTTCATACTACACGTTTTAAATTATTATTTATTTATTTATTTATTTTTTTTAAACGTAGCCATCTTTGAGACTGAATTGCACAGGCGCAAGCCCACACTGATGAGAAGCACACATTGCCTGCTCCTCCATCAGCAACTAACACTCTGACACCAGGGAAATCCACTAACCCCACCAACAAAAAGAAACATTAACTATAAAACCTCCGTTAACCTCCTACCACAACTAGCACATGGGAAGAACTATTTTCCCATTCACCTACCTATTCCAGTTATACCTCAATGGACTGCCTCCCCACTGCACATGCACTTGCTAAGACACTGGCCCTGCATGCCCATGAAAACACCACTACCACCAATGAGCCTCCCTCCCAAGAATAAGAGAATAACTGGATGACAATAAATGCACGGCTATCCCACCAATGAACCGCATCTCCTGGACCTGGGCACCCTAACAGCAATAGCTCCAACCCTACCTACAGAAAGAGCATTAGAGCACAGCCTGACCCCCATCTTGCTATCACCATCATGCAGCAACCGACCAACTTGCCAACAACAGACATCAGGAACAACTCACAGTAAGTAATTTACATTATACTACCAATGAAGCCTACAGTAGCAAGTAGCATCACTCACTCCCCTTTACATTCAATCTTACTGCATCCCTCTTTCACATGACCATGCATACAACCCCCATTGCTCCTCTCTCACACTCTCTCCTTTTTTTTTTTTTTTTTTTTTAAACTATTACTCAAGAACTATCCTCCCCTACCCCCTCTGTACAATCCCTCACCACAAATCCCTTTTCAGAGAGATGGAGAGGAAAAAAAAATCTCCTGCAGATATGACCCCAAGAAAAAAAATTGTACTCACCTGTATGCTAGGAAACTACCCAAGGCCTATCTTTAGACACCTCAGGTCATCAGAACATGATCTTGCTTCAACAATAAGACCACACCAAATGTGCTTCCCTACACTAATTTCCCCTTCAAAAACCCTTAAGACCTACCCATTAATCCTACCTCACTTCCTCCGTCAGCTTCACAGTTTAATTAACTCTTTCCTAATTACTCTCTATCCACACACAACTTATCTTACCTACTTTCCTACATCTCAACTCCCCCCACCAACCCCATACTGGAACTGTCCCGTGACAACTTTGTCTGTTTCCAAACTTGATTTCCGCTTACCTCATTTTCTCTTCCTACACTTACATCCACTTACTTTGCTCTGACTATTCTTATCATCTTGATGCTTTCAGCATGCCGTCTTTGATATCTACTAACACATGGGGTTCATGATAACTGAGTGGCATAAAGTCAAGTAAATATAATATTTAATATTGATTATAATCTATATAATATATAATCTGATCATATGTATATTATATATATATATATATATATATATATATATATATATATATATATATATAAAATCTAAATGATATATAATAATATATAATATATATGATATTATAATGCATGACTATAATATTGATTATATAATATTGACATAAATGTCAAGAGAAGAAAGGTCAAAATTTAAATATTTATGTCAGAAATGTTGATGTCTATTTATTTGTTGATTGATTGATATTTGTTGACCAGGAAAGTCCACTGGGTCATAACCACCTTTTCAGTGGAGGCCCGAGAAGAAAAGCTCCAGATTACAATAAAGATTATTACAATGTAATATGATTTTCAATAATAGTAAAGTGAAAACATATACTTTATACAATTTTAGTAATTAGTAATACAAAGTAAAGTGTTGTATACAATCAGGTTAGGCGTTGGTATTATATATACAATAACTGAATAGCATATAATGCCATGTAAGAACAACAGTTTATAGCAATTCCTACATTTGTGCCCTCTGATAGTAGAGAGGTTAAAAATTAAAGCCATTGATTGTAAAAGACAAGACAGTGAAGGAGTTTCAGATTAGTTATGTAGAGAAAATGAATATTAGATTAGTTAGATAGCTGTCAGCTAAGAACAAAACAGTCAGATTGTACAGGAGGGTCCCAGGATTAGTCCTATGGTAGTCTTTGGGTTTAGGCACAAAGGCAAGTTTGGTTTTCAAGAAAGTGTATTTTAGGGTATTTTTGAAGGTTTTTATGGAATCAAGTTGTGTAATGGGGGGGTGGGGAGGTCATTCCATAATTTTGTTATGGTGTAGGAATGCAAGCTTTGTCCAGCTCTTTTGCTGGGTTTGGGCACATGTAGGAGTTGTTTATTTGAAGACCGAAGGTTCCTGGAGAGGATGTAGGTTTGTATGATATCTGAAAGTGTGGGGATGTTTCCAAGGTTATATATTATTTTATAAGCAATAATGAGTTGGGTGTACTGAAGGTAATGGGGGAATTCAAGCCATTTCAATATCTTGATGGTTTGGCAATGATGTGTGTGATTTGGTAGGCTACAGGCACATTTAGGAATATTATAGTAGCATGACAACTCATGTCATATTGACCAGGTAGCCACATTGATTGTTGTGCCATCTCACAAATTGTTGTCTATTGTCCAGGTAATTGGTAAACCAAGTAAGGGTTTGTTTGGAGCATCCTAGTGTTGCTAGTTGTCGTATTAGTTTAGTATGTGAAACTGTGTCAAAAACTTTGGATAGGTCTAGTAGAACTACTGTTGTTAAGAGACCAGTGTCCAAAGCTTTGTTCACAGTGTCAGTAAAAGAAAGTAAGGCTGTAGTTATACTATGTGCAGGGCGAAAGCCATGTTAAGTAGGGGAGAATAGATACATAGGAATAAAGAGGAAACCTGCAGTGTGCAATCGTGGCACAGCAGGGATCAGAGAATTGGCCCTTTCTCTGCTATAGTCTGATCAGAATTGGTATATATAATTAGCAGGGAACGTAGGATGTTTGTGTGGATTGCCCACTGCAAACAAAAATTTTTTTTTGATTCAACATTCTGGATGTTGGTGTTATAGCACTTGACGTTCAAGATGTTTAATAATATGAATCCATAATGCATGTATACACTGTGTTTTGTTAGTCACTCTGTATATAATGGCATGCATCTGTTGTCTTTATCCCTGTTAACAAATTCAAAATAAAATGTTATAAATGAATAAAAAGTCAGGGTTTGAAACTTTATTAATAGCAAAATATCATTGCTTTCAGAATTCATCAGGCAAATAGTGAATTAGTTCAGAGTAAGTAGGCCAGCCTGGAGCAATGTCAGATGTGTGTTACATCAGATGATCTGAAAGAGATAATATGTGACAATTTGAAGCTAATTCTCCTACAAGGGTTGGTGAATTAGTACTATGGTGATAAAATATAATTCAGAGACAAATATAGCCGAATGAAAAAGACCACATTATTGGCTCATTACCATGTCTCTAAATCAGAATCAAACATTAATACTGACAAACCATTTCTTCAGTAGTGTTCTCCATAGTAGCCCATGTAATACATTAGCAAAGGCACCCACTACATGCAGGAGGGCATGCTCTCATTCAGACACCTATACACGTGCACGTGCGCACTTGCACACACACACACACACACACACACACACACACACACACACACACACACACACACACACACACACACTCCTTTATATTTCTTTATGTGTGATCCTACATATGCACCTGCATGCGTATATCTTCACATATGCACAGACTAATAACATCTCACACTATGTACCTGCACTGCAAGTAATCCCATTTGAGTAAATCAGTGTCCAACAAATTTTTACTCTGGTCACTTTGCCCGCCTAGATAAGATTTCACTCAGTCAAGCAATTCAGTTGATCAGACTAAGAGCTGGAGACATTTCTTAGCATACAATTTCATCTGTGAGACCATTCTCCACTCTGAGGTACCTGCAAGGGGTTAACTTCAATGGTAAAACAATTTCTGAATCAGAACAGCTTAGCATGATGATGAAATTTTGTGAGCTATGGCCTTTGCATTGCAGCAAATCTTTCAGAATCCCATGGAATAACTCTCAAAAAATGTACTAAAATTATCAATAAAATGTTGAAGAAAATCTCAATAAAATGACCTTATATCCAGTCTGTGCATCATACATGCATTTATAGTCAATCTTTGATATAATCATGTAGAACTCAGGAGCAGGCAGCACAGCAAGGTAAATGTGCATGTGTCTCTGAGTGAGATAGTTACTTTGCTTCTGAAAATGATATTATCTTATATAAAGGGATTATCAAGCTTTGGTTATTTTTTCCAGTTAAAATATAAATGCATGAAGCATAATATTCTCAGTTTAGTATTAGCAATTCCTTTTTGGAGTATAGATTAATTCAGCAAAAACTAATTCCAGCAAATGGCCATTTATCAAGCATTCACTTCAGTGAACATTTTTCTAAGGGAAGGGAATTACTTGTCCCCCACACCAACCATAACACAAGCTACATTATATTAAACCCACCAAGATGAGGTGCTACACTTCCCACACCTCTGTTTCAATTTTCTAATGCTAGCCAACTAACTGCACTAGTTTGTGTTCGATGAATGGCCGTTTGCTAGAATTAGTTTTTCACAATTTAATATAGACCCACTTTTTTGTACTCTTTGTTTTTGCAATTTTTTTAAATTTTTTCCTTTACTGCAAAAGTAGTTTGATAATAAATATGATACGAGATCAGGGTTTATTTTGAGTAAGTGCAGAGTGGATGGCTGAGAAAGTAATGGAAAAGTTGAGAGTTAGCTACAGGTGTGTATGTTTTATGATGACAGAGACAAAAAATGCAGCTAATGTTAATTATACAATGACAAAACTGGATTTCAAAAAATAAATAAAACTTGAAAATAATATCTGGACCTCAGCACCACCTTTACTGTAGTTAAAATAGATGAAATACACAGCATAATATGAAATAATACAACAGAGCCAAGAGATCCAAAAAATGATCAAAATGAATAATTAACCTATCAAATACATCCAATTATTTAAGTCCTGTGGTATCAATGTACCAAATTCTATAATATATACTGGCTTCTTTAATAGCAAACATTTTTTTCAAAACTTACCCTGTTGAAGTCAATATCTTGATATGTAGACTAGAGCATGCTCTGCTCATAGTCACCTTTGTCTCTGCCAACATCATTAGTGTTCTCTATGTTTTCCTAAACAACATCTGCTGATTACATTACCTGAGATCTGCAAGTATCATCACATGTCCATGAGTAAACATATATGTTCTTTGATAATGGCTGGCGTTACTGTGAAGCTGAGTTCATTACTTTTTTAAATTCTTAAATAAAGAACATTTTTATCCTTGCCTCATACCCTGAAAATTAATTGTCTTGCATCATTTCTCAATAAAACTGAGAGAATGCATGGAATTAACTTCAAACCCTTCCCCCTTTATTCAGAGAGTAGATGAGATGGCATTGAATAATGTGAGTACAAAATGTTGGACTCCTTTTTAGTCTACATCAGAAATAAACAACACTTTAGATCATTAAACAGCTAACAGTTTCATACTTGGCTACCTAGTAATGATATCAAAGCTGAAGAGACAATAGGTTCTGCCATATCTATCACATAAATACTTTCTGCAAAACTGTCAGATGCTTTCTTATTACGGGCTGAGTTCTTTGATATTCTTAACATTTATGTAACCCTTCATTACACATGTATTACTATAGTATATATTGTGAAACTACACTGTTTGTAATGTAATACCAGATTTGTATGAGTTTTAAGAGTTTACTGTGATACTCTGCATAATATTGATATTCTTTCTGGTGTTGCATATACCGCAGGGTCATCAATGCATTATTATACACTATTTTATTCATTATATGTGTCTCTGGCACATATCCTTTCTGAAAGGGATCTATGAAAGAGCCAATTTACTTAGTTAATAACTAACTAAATAAATAAATATAACAATGAACTAACTGCATATGTACATTTCATATTATAACTCTCCTCCCCCCAGCACACAATTTCCTTAGTCTTCTAGGCTTCTACTTCAGAACCTGCCTTATGATGCAGTCTGTAGAAATGAATGATGTAGTTTAACACTGCTATGCACAATAACTTATTAACTTATGCCTCACAAGTCAAAAAGAAAAATGCATTGTGTGTTTGACTAAGCTCATTTCGGAGTAAATAACTAACTTAATTAAAAGTTACAGACTTCTGCTGAATTCAAAATTGCAAATTGTTAGTGTCTATTAAAATGATTACTGAACTTTACATTCTGTCTATGGACTGATAAAGCTATAGGTAACTGCCATTTACTATCATTTTATGTCCTGTGCAATTAGAGCCATTTTCTTTGCTGTAAGCTAATTAGAGTCAAGGATTCAAAATGGCATTTCTATTTAAATTAATGACATCTATTGCATTTTAATTACCTCAGTGTTCAGGACAGCTCTGTAGTTCTGAAGAGAAGATTATTATATTATTTTCTGGTTAAACTTGTAGTTTCAGCAGAGCCTTGTCTGTGTTGTATCAATAAATATACACATACACAAGTGTAAGCGTATATCTGCACATATATACATACACATACCAATTCACAGCAGTATGAAAAATATTGTAAAAAATACATCAACCACAGAAAAACAATTACTTTTTTCAGATGTTAAGTCTTCTAAAACCCTCATGCGAAGGACTGCACCCTTGCTACTTTAAATATACCAACTCTGAGTTTGCACAACAGTGGGAAAAGGGACAAACTTCCTCAACCTACTGTTCAACAACTCAGAGTCAAGCACAGTGCAAATGGTAATATACTGCTTTGTGAAAAGGAATTTTGTTTGAAAACATGACAAATTCCTTTTGACCAACTGAATTTCTGAGTAAGGAAACTGTACCCGTATATGCAGATGCACACACATATACATACTTACTTCATTCTTTTAGTTTTTTTTCATTATATTTTGCACTTGTTTCCTGCGAATGGACACTGATTACAACTGACCCAATGCAGGTATTGCCTGAGTGAAAAAAAAATTAACAAAGAAGAAAACAGTAGAGCAGAGACAGTAAGCTGAGTACATCACAAATTATACAAAAAGTAACAATATATAACTATACAGTAACAATTAATAAATATAGAAATAATTATGAGCAAAATGTACATTTTACAATTTTACATGATTATATTCCAGGTTGAGCAAAATGTACATTTTACAGTTTTGCATGATTATATTTCAGGTTTACAAAAATGATGTGGGGTAATGACAGCCAGGGCAGCGAGGGGTTTTGGAAGTGGAGTGAAGAGATGATAGTAGTTGAGAAAGAGTAAAATTAGAGGTTGAGACACCTTTAGGTGATGCATTCATACATAGACTCATTTTGCTGTGCAAAAATCCTGTCTAAAGGAAATAACTTTGCCTGCTAATTCTTTGTCTCTCTCGTTTGTCCAGTTTTGTTAAAGCTGTTATATTCTACAATGTAGCAGAGATTTAGACGTGTGTGTGTGTGTGTGTGTGTGTGTGTGTGTGTGTGTGTGTGTGTGTGTGTGTGTGTGTGTGTGTGTGAAAGTTTTTAAAAACTATTAACTTCAAAAAATGTGGTTTCAAAGGTATCTCTGTACTGACTTAGTAGGACAAACACGGTACTCGTATAAAGTAACAAATGCTGGCTCTCTGGTTCGTTTCAACATCAGGGTGCTCCTTTGCACAGTTTCCATGTGTACATATATTTTCTGTTTAGCTATTCAGGGTTTTTTCACATCTAAAACTGAAAGCACCAAATGCAAGACTGAGTTTCTGCATCACACCACTTAATCGGTGGTAAATGTTTTGCCTCTCTCTTTCCCCATAGAAACGTATCTCCCACATTTTAACTTTTAAAACAAAGTGAAAAATATTGAACCATCCAGTGATATAAAGTTTTATACTACATACAATGCTCCCTCATTTACTAAAATGACCAGAGTGGTGTAAGTAAAGACAACTCTGATAGTTTGGACATTGTGATGGGTACGTCCACTACCCTCTCAAACTTTGTTTTTTAAATGAAATGGGAATCCTGAATATGGATAACTATCTAGCCATGTGATAAACTATGTTGGTGGATGGGATAGAGGAAAAATTATCTTTGTATACTCTATGCCCCAGGTGGTATCATGTATTATCCCTAAGAGGTGGAACTCACGTACTTACATTAAAGGTATAAACACATTCGCTATAGTTAAACTCATCTCTGTGCCGGGTCTATATCACAAAATCAATATCTGAAAATGTCGACTCACATTTGTTCGACACGGAAATGTCGAACTCCAACTTTCCCGAATGGCCAAATCATCAATTTCTTTCCAAGTGAAAGAAATCGGTTGGCCGTTTTGTTACACCTGCCCTTTCCCCGACTGTAGTGCAGTCTTGGAGTTAGAATGTTTAGTTAGTGGGGGTGTGGGGGGACTTAAATATGTTTGTTTTTGTGTTGCGTTGGCTTTTGGCCAACCGATTTCTTTCCTTCAGAAAGAAATCAGTGATTTGGCCGCTCGAGTATGTTGGAGTTTGACATTTTCATGTCGAACAAATGTGAGTCGACATTTTCAAATGTAGATTTCGTGATATAGACCCTCTGTGCCAGATAATAATAAAGGACTAGAACTGATCTGCATGCATACTGAAATGTTTCTTAATATTTGCAAAGAAGAAGCAGCTAAGATAGATGGTAATTTGTTATAAAGTTTCATATTGCATATTACTAAACTTACTATCACTATGTTATCTAGTTTGTAGATTGTCAAATATACTGACAGTAACATTCACTCATTTCTTGTCTCACCATTAAATTGCTGGATATTACACTATTATTTGACTAAAGTAATTAGCCTATATTTGTATCTATTTATAGACTTTCAGTTCCGATTTCAAAGGGCTCTCTTTTGAGGCACTACAATTTTTATAGCGTTCCAATAGTCTGTGTGGGGAAACAATTAAGAAGCAAAAACAAAGTAATAAAGTAAATGAAAATATTTCATAATTGTGCAAAACACAATTTCAAAAATTTATATAATAGTCATATAGGCCAATGTGCAATATCATTAATTTCAAATGTTTTGATTCTAACTGGCAAGTGAAAATGTTCAAACCTATACTGAATGATTTTTTTTTAAATCTAAAGTTCAAATTTAAGTGTTTTGAAAATCCTTCATACTATACAATTAAGTCATCTATCATGTTTCATTTTTCAGAACTGTTATATACTGTCATTTCTGTCACTCTTATGACATCTATCAGTAAAATGTCCGGACTTATTTCCATTCTTTAAAAAGAAGCTTTCTAACGATATACACGGCTCATTCTTATATGCAATATGAAAATGAAATATATACAACATATATACTGCTCTACTTTACTGTCATATGTTTCTCAGGACACATTTGGTGCTCTTGGAAGGTGATTCGATTTTTGCAGCAGCCAAATACTGGAAGAGATTTGGGTTACTTTAACAGGTGACAGTTGAATGAAAGGAACATTGTTACTTCTACAAAAATACATGAATATTTGAAGTTTAGAATGACTTATACAGGGTTGCAAACTAAAATTTGATTTTAGTATCTGTCAGTCTTTGTGCAGTTTTCCTTTTTCTGCAGGAGTATGGAAAAATGAAATAAAAAACAAATAATCTCTGTGGTATCCCCAAAGTCTCAAACACCCCACCAAACAAGACAAGAAAACTGCTAGGAACCACCACGAACAACGTATAAAACTATTTTATTTTAATAAAAACGAGCGCTTTCACGCACACAGGTGCACTTCATCAGGTTACAATTTGCACAAGAAAAACTTACTGCTTATATACAAAAATCATTATCAATTAAACAATTAATTAGTCAGTAATCCATACAATTAAAGCAACAGCCATTTTATAGTTTTTCAAGATAAATGCAGAACGCTCCTAATATTCACATTGAAATATTAAAATGTGTAGCTTCCAATGATATAATGTGCTGCAAATCATTTATAACAAACACCTAAAACCAATATCTAAAACCACATCGTATTCATGATATTCTTAATGCCCATATTAGGACATATAGTTTCCGTTGCATGTTGTACTGCGAAACATAAATAGACGAAACCTAGACGATGTCTAGGAACACTGTTATGAAAACGACACTCAATTTAAACATGACACTTAATTTAAAAAATTCCTAAAGCAGCCCAGGAAGTTACTGTTTACTCTGTTTCGTCGCTCTTAGGTCCAGTAAGAGATGTGTCTCCCAAATACTAAATATCTACAGACCAACAATGGGAATCATAAAATATACTGTAACAGGTCCGTTAAGGTTCCTAGCAATCATCCCGGCAATACAAAAACCGGAAAAAATATTCCAGGCATATGCTCATATATATATTTATTGTATATTTTCACTACTTATTATACTGTGTGTATCTAGCTAAAAATAGTTAGTGCCACTCACTACCATATACTAACCTATTATTCGGGCTATTATAATGAGTAATACAGAATGTATATCCTTACAAACCCTACAATGCTTAAACAGTATAGATTTGTAAGGCTTATGTCATATTAACAGATGGTACTATGTTAACATAGTCCAAGGCATACATTACGCCACAATATAAACAGTAGCATTGGCAAGTGTGCCGAGGATATTATCCAGGATTAAAAATACTGCAACTAAATTAGTATAAATTTACCCAAGAATTAGACCGTACAAAAGTACAAAATATGTAATGAACTTAATAAAATATATGTATGTATAATCATCATATCATGAAGAACCTAAGAGGACAGGGCGGATACTAACTGCAGTATTAAGCCCTGGTGGTATATGTGCCTTTAATCTTAGAATCCACCTTAGCTCAAACGTCTCTATAGTACCTATATGGTCACCTTCTCTCCTATTTGGATTTATAACTTGCAAAACCTGGAAACTAAAGCTATGCTGGGGTCTATCAAAACAGTGCATAGCTAGTGCATTAGTGAGATTATTCTTTCTTATGTCATAGACATGATTGTAGACATGATCCCTGAGTCTACGTGATGTCATACCTACGTAATAACCATTGCATTGATTACAGGTAGCAAGATAAATAACATTCTGTGTATTGCATGTGGCATAAAAGGTGGGCTTGAATGTCATGTTAACACCTGGGATCTTAAAACATTGTGTTTTATTAATGTATTTACAAGATGAACATCTACCACATGCATAGGTACCTGTTTTAATGTCAGCTCTTATGTCAACAGAGACTGTATCCAATTTTTCTTTACAGAGTAGTCTTTTAACATTCATACAGTTATTAAATCTGAATGTGGGTTTCTCCCCAATCAATTGTGAGAGGAAAGGATCCAAAAGCAAAATTTTCCAATTTCCTCTAACAATCCTAATTAATTGCTCAATATCACTAGTGTACTTGATATCATACACGATGTTCTTACTATTCTCCCTTCTGTATGGAGCATGGCCTGGTTTCACTAGATGTGTTGGAGTCCCAAAAAGGGATTCCGTTACATCATTGACCAATTCAGCCAGGTACCCTCAATCTATAAAGTATTGTTTTTGATGTCCAATCAATTCTGTAGCATCCAACTCGTTGCTACATATTTTAAGTATTCTACTCATTTGACCTTTTATAATGTTACGGAACACATGACGTGGATGTAAACTGTCATAATGGAGGATGCTATTCCTCCAACATGACTTCCTATACAAGGTAATGACTAAGTTGCTACTATTTTCTTTTATAAGAGTGACATCCAGAAAATTAGCACTCACTAGCGAACATTCATATGTAAAGCTAAAAAATGAAGTAGTGGAGTTCATAAAGCAAATGAAATCCATCAACATATCCATATCTCCATTCCAGAGCATCAGGACATCATCCACAAAGCATCTATATAGGATGACGTTATCGAACCTAGGGTCATTGAAAATATTCTCTTTCTCCCATCTGTGGACCACTAAATTAGCATAAGCATTAGCACAGGGAGTGCCCATTGCTACTCCCCATGTCTGCGCATATACATTGTGGTCAAACAAAAAGACATTATTGTTTAGGACCAAGTCCAGCAAACAACAGATGTTCATTACCTCATTGTTGTCCATGGTACCAAGCTCAGTTAAATGAGACCTTACTGCATCAAGGCCATAGTCATTAGGAATACTGGTGAACAGACTTTTAATATCTAGTGTAACTAATAAAGTATCAGCGTTGATGCTACTTTTTACCAGATCTTGTTTAAGGTCATTTAAGAGCTCATAGGAATTCTTTAAGATGGTGGGAATTTCTTTCACCATCTTACCAAATTTAGACTGTACATATAGAGAGGCATTCTCCGTAACCCAGTGTTCACCTGACACTATGGGACATAGTGGAGGAGGGTCTTCATTTTTATGCAATTTGGTTAAGCCCTTAATTAAGGGAATCAGGGGTGAGTCTATCATTAAGAAATCATAGAGTGACTTATCTATAGACCTAGTCATAAGCAAGTCATAGATTGTATCATGCACATATTTAATTATTGACACTACTTTAGATCTATCTATTATTTTATATGCCTTATCATTATTTAGCATATTAGACATTAGTTGTTTGTAAAAGCAGGTGTCTAGTGCAACAATTCCCCCTCCCTTGTCAGCGGTTTGAAAACCAAGCTCTCATCATGACAAAGATCATCTAAACAGCGCCTTTGTATATGATTCAGGTTTACAAAATTGCCCTTATGCTTTTCCTGTTCATAATAAAGATAGAAGTCACGTTCACATGTTCTCATAAAACATTCAATAGGCTGTGTTAGTGGAGGTATATAAGAACTTTTCCTTTTATAAAGTGCAATCTTATAATCAAACTCAACATTGTTGGATGGAATATCTTTAAACAGTACCTTAAGAGATAATTTTCTAGCAAAAAGGCGTAAGCCTATGAGAGTATCAGGTAGCACACTATGCTTGGAAGGAATAAACGATAAACCCTTATTCAAGATAAATTGTTCATCTGATGAAAAAGTCCTTGATGTCAGGTTGAAAAACAAACAATTCAGTTCTTCATTTTCCTTCTCCATTCTGGTGTTTCTCCTGACATCTTTCTTTTTCCTCTTCCCGACTTACTGGTAGCGTGCGTACTAAGCCCTTGTAAGGAAGAGGGAAGTTTAAAGGTACAGGTGCAACAAATGCACTATTTGAGCCGTTGGCTTTAGATTTAGCACCTAAATTATCTTTGCTACTCAGACCCTGCTGATTACAGGGTAAGGAAACGTTAGATATATTGGATATACTAGACTCTCTACAAATAATGTCATCTGTTTGACTTTCCGCTATTAACCGGGTTTCCAAAGATTCAACCAAAACACTTGCTGGGTCATTATTCATCATCTGTGAAACTGCCGGTGCATGGGCAGTCTGAGATCCCTCCTTCTGGTTAGTTCTCGGCCAGACAAAAATGCGACCCAGTTGGAAGTCTTGGTAGTCACGCTTTAATTTCTTAAGTTTAATTTGTTCTAATTTATTGCTGTAAAGAGCTAACTGTTTATTCATATTATGTATTTTAGAAACACAAAACTCAGTCTGATAATTCACAGTAAGAGATTTATGTTGTTCCTCTACCTTAACCAAGAGCTCCGCTTCGATGGGTGCAAAATAGTCCAGCAACAATTGGATGTACTTGTTGCCGAACTCGATGTTAAGTTGCTGCCACTTCCGTAGTAGCTCAGGGTGGCTATCCCCATAACTCGGCATGCACAGGACCCGCATGCCACGGGGGATAACCTTAAAATGTAGACAGGCTTGTAGGTGCCTTCTTTGCCAAACAAGCCTGTGCAAACGATATAAGTCATTTTCCAGGTTCCTCAGACGACCAAAAAAGTCATGCAAGTTCTCATTGCTGTTCGAAACATTAGCAGAGACATCACAGTTAACATCCAAATGTAAAAGCGGATTGTCTTTCTGATAGAACAAACAATTCCAACTATCGGTCCCAGAAGTACCTGTTGGATTGTAGTCCAATTCAATGTTCGGCATGTCCATCATGTGATGATCAGCTAGGCACAAAAGTAAAATCAAAACCAACAGCAGGAAGCAAACGCCGATCATCCAAAGGTTCCTCACACCACAAAACGAAGCTGAAGACAAGAAAACTGCTAGGAACCACCACGAACAACGATAAAACTATTTTATTTTAATAAAACGAGCTTTCACGCACACAGGTGAGCTTCATCAGGTTACAATTTGCACAAGAAAAACTTACTGCTTATATACAAAAATCATTATCAATTAAACAATTAATTAGTCAGTAATCCATACAATTAAAGCAACAGCCATTTTATAGTTTTTCAAGATAAATGCAGAACGCTCCTAATATTCACATTGAAATATTAAAATGTGTAGCTTCCAATGATATAATGTGCTGCAAATCATTTATAACAAACACCTAAAACCAATATCTAAAACCACATCGTATTCATGATATTCTTAATGCCCATATTAGGACATATAGTTTCCGTTGCATGTTGTACTGCGAAACATAAATAGACGAAACCTAGACGATGTCTAGGAACACTGTTATGAAAACGACACTCAATTTAAACATGACACAATTTAAAAAATTCCTAAAGCAGCCCAGGAAGTTACTGTTTACTCTGTTTCGTCGCTCTTAGGTCCAGTAAGAGATGTGTCTCCCAAATACTAAATATCTACAGACCAACAATGGGAATCATAAAATATACTGTAACAGGTCCGTTAAGGTTCCTAGCAATCATCCCGGCAATACAAAAACCGGAAAAAATATTCCAGGCATATGCTCATATATATATTTATTGTATATTTTCACTACTTATTATACTGTGTGTATCTAGCTAAAAATAGCTAGTGCCACTCACTAACATATACTAACCTATTATTCGGGCTATTATAATGAGTAATACAGAATGTATATCCTTACAAACCCTACAATGCTTAAACAGTATAGATTTGTAAGGCTTATGTCATATTAACAGATGGTACTATGTTAACATAGTCCAAGGCATACATTACGCCACAATATAAACAGTAGCATTGGCAAGTGTGCCGAGGATATTATCCAGGATTAAAAATACTGCAACTAAATTAGTATAAATTTACCCAAGAATTAGACCGCATAAAAGTACAAAATATGTAATGAACTTAATAAAATATATGTATGTATAATCATCATATCATGAAGAACCTAAGAGGACAGGCGGATACTAACTGCAGTATTAATCCCTGGTGGTATATGTGCCTTTAATCTTAGAATCCACCTTAGCTCAAACATCTCTATAGTACCTATATGGTCACCTTCTCTCCTATTTGGATTTATAACTTGCAAAACCTGGAAACTAAAGCTATGCTGGGGTCTATCAAAACAGTGCATAGCTAGTGCATTAGTGAGATTATTCTTTCTTATGTCATAGACATGATTGTAGACACGATCCCTGAGTCTACGTGATGTCATACCTACGTAATAACCATTGCATTGATTACAGGTAGCAAGATAAATAACATTCTGTGTATTGCATGTGGCATAAAAGGTGGGCTTGAATGTCATGTTAACACCTGGGATCTTAAAACATTGTGTTTTATTAATGTATTTACAAGATGAACATCTACCACATGCATAGGTACCTGTTTTAATGTCAGCTCTTATGTCAACAGAGACTGTATCCAATTTTTCTTTACAGAGTAGTCTTTTAACATTCATACAGTTATTAAATCTGAATGTGGGTTTCTCCCCAATCAATTGTGAGAGGAAAGGATCCAAAAGCAAAATTTTCCAATTTCCTCTAACAATCCTAATTAATTGCTCAATATCACTAGTGTACTTGATATCATACACGATGTTCTTACTATTCTCCCTTCTGTATGGTGCATGGCCTGGTTTCACTAGATGTGTTGGAGTCCCAAAAAGGGATTCCGTTACATCATTGACCAATTCAGCCTGGTACCCTCTATCTATAAAGTATTGTTTTTGATGTCCAATCAATTCTGTAGCATCCAACTCGTTGCTACATATTTTAAGTATTCTACTCATTTGACCTTTTATAATGTTACGGAACACATGACGTGGATGTAAACTGTCATAATGGAGGATGCTATTCCTCCAACATGACTTCCTATACAAGGTAGTGACTAAGTTGCTACTATTTTCTTTTATAAGAGTGACATCCAGAAAATTAGCACTCACTAGCGAACATTCATATGTAAAGCTAAAAAATGAAGTAGTGGAGTTCATAAAGCAAATGAAATCCTTCAACATATCCATATCTCCATTCCAGAGCATCAGGACGTCATCCACAAAGCGTCTATATAGGATGACGTTATCGAACCTAGGGTCATTGAAAATATTCTCTTTCTCCCATCTGTGGACCACTAAATTAGCATAAGCATTAGCACAGGGAGTGCCCATTGCTACTCCCCATGTCTGCGCATATACATTGTGGTCAAACAAAAAGACATTATTGTTTAGGACCAAGTCCAGCAAACAACAGATGTTCATTACCTCATTGTTGTCCATGGTACCAAGCTCAGTTAAATGAGACCTTACTGCATCAAGGCCATAGTCATTAGGAATACTGGTGAACAGACTTTTAATATCTAGTGTAACTAATAAAGTATCAGCGTTGATGCTACTTTTTACCAGATCTTGTTTAAGGTCATTTAAGAGCTCATAGGAATTCTTAAGATGGTGGGAATTTCTTTCACCATCTTACCAAGTTTAGACTGTACATATAGAGAGGCATTCTCCGTAACCCAGTGTTCACCTGACACTATGGGACATAGTGGAGGAGGGTCTTCATTTTTATGCAATTTGGGTAAGCCCTTAATTAAGGGAATCAGGGGTGAGTCTATCATTAAGAAATCATAGAGTGACTTATCTATAGACCTAGTCATAAGCAAGTCATAGATTGTATCATGCACATATTTAATTATTGACACTACTTTAGATCTATCTATTATTTTATATGCCTTATCATTATTTAGCATATTAGACATTAGTTGTTTGTAAAAGCAGGTGTCTAGTGCAACAATTCCCCCTCCCTTGTCAGCCGGTTTGAAAACCAAGCTCTCATCATGACAAAGATCATCTAAACAGCGTCTTTGTATATGATTCAGGTTTACAAAATTGCCCTTATGCTTTTCCTGTTCATAATAAAGATAGAAGTCACGTTCACATGTTCTCATAAAACATTCAATAGGCTGTGTTAGTGGAGGTATATAAGAACTTTTCCTTTTATAAAGTGCAATCTTATAATCAAACTCAACATTGTTGGATGGAATATCTTTAAACAGTACCTTAAGAGATAATTTTCTAGCAAAAAGGCGTAAGCCTATGAGAGTATCAGGTAGCACACTATGCTTGGAAGGAATAAACGATAAACCCTTATTCAAGATAAATTGTTCATCTGATGAAAAAGTCCTTGATGTCAGGTTGAAAAACAAACAATTCAGTTCTTCATTTTCCTTCTCCATTCTGGTGTTTCTCCTGACATCTTTCTTTTTCCTCTTCCCCGACTTACTGAGCGCGTGCGTACTGCGCCCTTGTAAGGAAGAGGGAAGTTTAAAGGTACAGGTGCAACAAATGCACTATTTGAGCCGTTGGCTTTAGATTTAGCACCTAAATTATCTTTGCTACTCAGACCCTGCTGATTACAGGGTAAGGAAACGTTAGATATATTGGATATACTAGACTCTCTACAAATAATGTCATCTGTTTGACTTTCCGCTATTAACCGGGTTTCCAAAGATTCAACCAAAACACTTGCTGGGTCATTATTCATCATCTGTGAAACTGCCGGTGCATGGGCAGTCTGAGATCCCTCCTTCTGGTTAGTTCTCGGCCAGACAAAAATGCGACCCAGTTGGAAGTCTTGGTAGTCACGCTTTAATTTCTTAAGTTTAATTTGTTCTAATTTATTGCTGTAAAGAGCTAACTGTTTATTCATATTATGTATTTTAGAAA
Organism: Protopterus annectens; assembly: GCF_019279795.1. NCBI lineage: Eukaryota > Metazoa > Chordata > Ceratodontiformes > Protopteridae > Protopterus > Protopterus annectens. The sequence goes on from NC_056742.1 coordinate 164,637,723, forward strand.
CACAAAACTCAGTCTGATAATTCACAGTAAGAGATTTATGTTGTTCCTCTACCTTAACCAAGAGCTCCGCTTCGATGGGTGCAAAATAGTCCAGCAACAATTGGATGTACTTGTTGCCGAACTCGATGTTAAGTTGCTGCCACTTCCGTAGTAGCTCAGGGTGGCTATCCCCATAACTCGGCATGCACAGGACCCGCATGCCACGGGGGATAACCTTAAAATGTAGACAGGCTTGTAGGTGCCTTCTTTGCCAAACAAGCCTGTGCAAATGACATAAGTCATTTTCCAGGTTCCTCAGACGACCAAAAAAGTCATGCAAGTTCTCATTGCTGTTCGAAACATTAGCAGAGACATCACAGTTAACATCCAAATGTAAAAGCGGATTGTCTTTCTGATAGAACAAACAATTCCAACTATCGGTCCCAGAAGTACGTGTTGGATTGTAGTCCAATTCAATGTTCGGCATGTCCATCATGTGATGATCAGCTAGGCACAAAAGTAAAATCAAAACCAACAGCAGGAAGCAAACGCCGATCATCCAAAGGTTCCTCACACCACAAAACGAAGCTGAAGACAAGAAAACTGCTAGGAACCACCACGAACAACGTATAAAACTATTTTATTTTAATAAAAACGAGCGCTTTCACGCACACAGGTGCGCTTCATCAGGTTACAATTTGCACAAGAAAAACTTACTGCTTATATACAAAAATCATTATCAATTAAACAATTAATTAGTCAGTAATCCATACAATTAAAGCAACAGCCATTTTATAGTTTTTCAAGATAAATGCAGAACGCTCCTAATATTCACATTGAAATATTAAAATGTGTAGCTTCCAATGATATAATGTGCTGCAAATCATTTATAACAAACACCTAAAACCAATATCTAAAACCACATCGTATTCATGATATTCTTAATGCCCATATTAGGACATATAGTTTCCGTTGCATGTTGTACTGCGAAACATAAATAGACGAAACCTAGACGATGTCTAGGAACACTGTTATGAAAACGACACTCAATTTAAACATGACACTTAATTTAAAAAATTCCTAAAGCAGCCCAGGAAGTTACTGTTTACTCTGTTTCAAGCTCTTAGGTCCAGTAAGAGATGTGTCTCCCAAATACTAAATATCTACAGACCAACAATGGGAATCATAAAATATACTGTAACAGGTCCGTTAAGGTTCCTAGCAATCATCCCGGCAATACAAAAACCGGACAAAATATTCCAGGCATATGCTCATATATATATTTATTGTATATTTTCACTACTTATTATACTGTGTGTATCTAGCTAAAAATAGTTAGTGCCACTCACTAACATATACTAACCTATTATTCGGGCTATTATAATGAGTAATACAGAATGTATATCCTTACAAACCCTACAATGCTTAAACAGTATAGATTTGTAAGGCTTATGTCATATTAACAGATGGTACTATGTTAACATAGTCCAAGGCATACATTACGCCACAATATAAACAGTAGCATTGGCAAGTGTGCCGAGGATATTATCCAGGATTAAAAATACTGCAACTAAATTAGTATAAATTTACCCAAGAATTAGACCGTACAAAAGTACAAAATATGTAATGAACTTAATAAAATATATGTATGTATAATCATATCATGAAGAACCTAGGAGGACAGGGTGGATACTAACTGCAGTATTAAGCCCTGGTGGTATATGTGCCTTTAATCTTAGAATCCACCTTAGCTCAAACATCTCTATAGTACCTATATGGTCACCTTCTCTCCTATTTGGATTTATAACTTGCAAAACCTGGAAACTAAAGCTATGCTGGGGTCTATCAAAACAGTGCATAGCTAGTGCATTAGTGAGATTATTCTTTCTTATGTCATAGACATGATTGTAGACACGATCCCTGAGTCTACGTGATGTCATACCTACGTAATAACCATTGCATTGATTACAGGTAGCAAGATAAATAACATTCTGTGTATTGCATGTGGCATAAAAGGTGGGCTTGAATGTCATGTTAACACCTGGGATCTTAAAACATTGTGTTTTATTAATGTATTTACAAGATGAACATCTACCACATGCATAGGTACCTGTTTTAATGTCAGCTCTTATGTCAACAGAGACTGTATCCAATTTTTCTTTACAGAGTAGTCTTTTAACATTCATACAGTTATTAAATCTGAATGTGGGTTTCTCCCCAATCAATAGTGAGAGGAAAGGATCCAAAAGCAAAATTTTCCAATTTCCTCTAACAATCCTAATTAATTGCTCAATATCACTAGTGTACTTGATATCATACACGATGTTCTTACTATTCTCCCTTCTGTATGGAGCATGGCCTGGTTTCACTAGATGTGTTGGAGTCCCAAAAAGGGATTCCGTTACATCATTGACCAATTCAGCCGGGTACCCTCTATCTATAAAGTATTGTTTTTGATGTCCAATCAATTCTGTAGCATCCAACTCGTTGCTACATATTTTAAGTATTCTACTCATTTGACCTTTTATAATGTTACGGAACACATGACGTGGATGTAAACTGTCATAATGGAGGATGCTATTCCTCCAACATGACTTCCTATACAAGGTAGTGACTAAGTTGCTACTATTTTCTTTTATAAGAGTGACATCCAGAAAATTAGCACTCACTAGCGAACATTCATATGTAAAGCTAAAAAATGAAGTAGTGGAGTTCATAAAGCAAATGAAATCCTTCAACATATCCATATCTCCATTCCAGAGCATCAGGACGTCATCCACAAAGCGTCTATATAGGATGACGTTATTGAACCTAGGGTCATTGAAAATATTCTCTTTCTCCCATCTGTGGACCACTAAATTAGCATAAGCATTAGCACAGGGAGTGCCCATTGCTACTCCCCATGTCTGCGCATATACACTGTGGTCAAACAAAAAGACATTATTGTTTAGGACCAAGTCCAGCAAACAACAGATGTTCATTACCTCATTGTTGTCCATGGTACCAAGCTCAGTTAAATGAGACCTTACTGCATCAAGGCCATAGTCATTAGGAATACTGGTGAACAGACTTTTAATATCTAGTGTAACTAATAAAGTATCAGCATTGATGCTACTTTTTACCAGATCTTGTTTAAGGTCATTTAAGAGCTCATAGGAATTCTTTAAGATGGTGGGAATTTCTTTCACCATCTTACCAAGTTTAGACTGTACATATAGAGAGGCATTCTCCGTAACCCAGTGTTCACCTGACACTATGGGACATAGTGGAGGAGGGTCTTCATTTTTATGCAATTTGGGTAAGCCCTTAATTAAGGGAATCAGGGGTGAGTCTATCATTAAGAAATCATAGAGTGACTTATCTATAGACCTAGTCATAAGCAAGTCATAGATTGTATCATGCACATATTTAATTATTGACACTACTTTAGATCTATCTATTATTTTATATGCCTTATCATTATTTAGCATATTAGACATTAGTTGTTTGTAAAAGCAGGTGTCTAGTGCAACAATTCCCCCTCCCTTGTCAGCCGGTTTGAAAACCAAGCTCTCATCATGACAAAGATCATCTAAACAGCGCCTTTGTATATGATTCAGGTTTACAAAATTGCCCTTATGCTTTTCCTGTTCATAATAAAGATAGAAGTCATGTTCACATGTTCTCATAAAACATTCAATAGGCTGTGTTAGTGGAGGTATATAAGAACTTTTCCTTTTATAAAGTGCAATCTTATAATCAAACTCAACATTGTTGGATGGAATATCTTTAAACAGTACCTTAAGAGATAATTTTCTAGCAAAAAGGCGTAAGCCTATGAGAGTATCAGGTAGCACACTATGCTTGGAAGTAATAAACGATAAACCCTTATTCAAGATAAATTGTTCATCTGATGAAAAAGTCCTTGATGTCAGGTTGAAAAACAAACAATTCAGTTCTTCATTTTCCTTCTCCGTTCTGGTGTTTCTCCTGACATCTTTCTTTTTCCTCTTCCCGACTTACTGAGCGCGTAAGCCTTGTAAGGAAGAGGAAGTTTAAAGGTACAGGTGCAACAAATGCACTATTTGAGCCGTTGGCTTTAGATTTAGCACCTAAATTATCTTTGCTACTCAGACCCTGCTGATTACAGGGTAAGGAAACGTTAGATATATTGGATATACTAGACTCTCTACAAATAATGTCATCTGTTTGACTTTCCGCTATTAACCGGGTTTCCAAAGATTCAACCAAAACACTTGCTGGGTCATTATTCATCATCTGTGAAACTGCCGGTGCATGGGCAGTCTGAGATCCCTCCTTCTGGTTAGTTCTCGGCCAGACAAAAATGCGACCCAGTTGGAAGTCTTGGTAGTCACGCTTTAATTTCTTAAGTTTAATTTGTTCTAATTTATTGCTGTAAAGAGCTAACTGTTTATTCATATTATGTATTTTAGAAACACAAAACTCAGTCTGATAATTCACAGTAAGAGATTTATGTTGTTCCTCTACCTTAACCAAGAGCTCCGCTTCGATGGGTGCAAAATAGTCCAGCAACAATTGGATGTACTTGTTGCCGAACTCGATGTTAAGTTGCTGCCACTTCCGTAGTAGCTCAGGGTGGCTATCCCCATAACTCGGCATGCACAGGACCCGCATGCCACGGGGGATAACCTTAAAATGTAGACAGGCTTGTAGGTGCCTTCTTTGCCAAACAAGCCTGTGCAAACGATATAAGTCATTTTCCAGGTTCCTCAGACGACCAAAAAAGTCATGCAAGTTCTCATTGCTGTTCGAAACATTAGCAGAGACATCACAGTTAACATCCAAATGTAAAAGCGGATTGTCTTTCTGATAGAACAAACAATTCCAACTATCGGTCCCAGAAGTACCTGTTGGATTGTAGTCCAATTCAATGTTCGGCATGTCCATCATGTGATGATCAGCTAGGCACAAAAGTAAAATCAAAACCAACAGCAGGAAGCAAACGCCGATCATCCAAAGGTTCCTCACACCACAAAACGAAGCTGAAGACAAGAAAACTGCTAGGAACCACCACGAACAACGTATAAAACTATTTTATTTTAATAAAAACGAGCGCTTTCACGCACACAGGTGCGCTTCATCAGGTTACAATTTGCACAAGAAAAACTTACTGCTTATATACAAAAATCATTATCAATTAAACAATTAATTAGTCAGTAATCCATACAATTAAAGCAACAGCCATTTTATAGTTTTTCAAGATAAATGCAGAACGCTCCTAATATTCACATTGAAATATTAAAATGTGTAGCTTCCAATGATATAATGTGCTGCAAATCATTTATAACAAACACCTAAAACCAATATCTAAAACCACATCGTATTCATGATATTCTTAATGCCCATATTAGGACATATAGTTTCCGTTGCATGTTGTACTGCGAAACATAAATAGACGAAACCTAGACGATGTCTAGGAACACTGTTATGAAAACGACACTCAATTTAAACATGACACTTAATTTAAAAAATTCCTAAAGCAGCCCAGGAAGTTACTGTTTACTCTGTTTCACGCTCTTAGGTCCAGTAAGAGATGTGTCTCCCAAATACTAAATATCTACAGACCAACAATGGGAATCATAAAATATACTGTAACAGGTCCGTTAAGGTTCCTAGCAATCATCCCGGCAATACAAAAACCGGACAAAATATTCCAGGCATATGCTCATATATATATTTATTGTATATTTTCACTACTTATTATACTGTGTGTATCTAGCTAAAAATAGTTAGTGCCACTCACTAACATATACTAACCTATTATTCGGGCTATTATAATGAGTAATACAGAATGTATATCCTTACAAACCCTACAATGCTTAAACAGTATAGATTTGTAAGGCTTATGTCATATTAACAGATGGTACTATGTTAACATAGTCCAAGGCATACATTACGCCACAATATAAACAGTAGCATTGGCAAGTGTGCCGAGGATATTATCCAGGATTAAAAATACTGCAACTAAATTAGTATAAATTTACCCAAGAATTAGACCGTACAAAAGTACAAAATATGTAATGAACTTAATAAAATATATGTATGTATAATCATCATATCATGAAGAACCTAAGAGGACAGGGCGGATACTAACTGCAGTATTAAGCCCTGGTGGTATATGTGCCTTTAATCTTAGAATCCACCTTAGCTCAAACATCTCTATAGTACCTATATGGTCACCTTCTCTCCTATTTGGATTTATAACTTGCAAAACCTGGAAACTAAAGCTATGCTGGGGTCTATCAAAACAGTGCATAGCTAGTGCATTAGTGAGATTATTCTTTCTTATGTCATAGACATGATTGTAGACACGATCCCTGAGTCTACGTGATGTCATACCTACGTAATAACCATTGCATTGATTACAGGTAGCAAGATAAATAACATTCTGTGTATTGCATGTGGCATAAAAGGTGGGCTTGAATGTCATGTTAACACCTGGGATCTTAAAACATTGTGTTTTATTAATGTATTTACAAGATGAACATCTACCACATGCATAGGTACCTGTTTTAATGTCAGCTCTTATGTCAACAGAGACTGTATCCAATTTTTCTTTACAGAGTAGTCTTTTAACATTCATACAGTTATTAAATCTGAATGTGGGTTTCTCCCCAATCAATTGTGAGAGGAAAGGATCCAAAAGCAAAATTTTCCAATTTCCTCTAACAATCCTAATTAATTGCTCAATATCACTAGTGTACTTGATATCATACACGATGTTCTTACTATTCTCCCTTCTGTATGGAGCATGGCCTGGTTTCACTAGATGTGTTGGAGTCCCAAAAAGGGATTCCGTTACATCATTGACCAATTCAGCCGGGTACCCTCTATCTATAAAGTATTGTTTTGATGTCCAATCAATTCTGTAGCATCCAACTCGTTGCTACATATTTTAAGTATTCTACTCATTTGACCTTTTATAATGTTACGGAACACATGACGTGGATGTAAACTGTCATAATGGAGGATGCTATTCCTCCAACATGACTTCCTATACAAGGTAGTGACTAAGTTGCTACTATTTTCTTTTATAAGAGTGACATCCAGAAAATTAGCACTCACTAGCGAACATTCATATGTAAAGCTAAAAAATGAAGTAGTGGAGTTCATAAAGCAAATGAAATCCTTCAACATATCCATATCTCCATTCCAGAGCATCAGGACGTCATCCACAAAGTGTCTATATAGGATGACGTTATCGAACCTAGGGTCATTGAAAATATTCTCTTTCTCCCATCTGTGGACCACTAAATTAGCATAAGCATTAGCACAGGGAGTGCCCATTGCTACTCCCCATGTCTGCGCATATACATTGTGGTCAAACAAAAAGACATTATTGTTTAGGACCAAGTCCAGCAAACAACAGATGTTCATTACCTCATTGTTGTCCATGGTACCAAGCTCAGTTAAATGAGACCTTACTGCATCAAGGCCATAGTCATTAGGAATACTGGTGAACAGACTTTTAATATCTAGTGTAACTAATAAAGTATCAGCATTGATGCTACTTTTTACCAGATCTTGTTTAAGGTCATTTAAGAGCTCATAGGAATTCTTTAAGATGGTGGGAATTTCTTTCACCATCTTACCAAGTTTAGACTGTACATATAGAGAGGCATTCTCCGTAACCCAGTGTTCACCTGACACTATGGGACATAGTGGAGGAGGGTCTTCATTTTTATGCAATTTGGGTAAGCCCTTAATTAAGGGAATCAGGGGTGAGTCTATCATTAAGAAATCATAGAGTGACTTATCTATAGACCTAGTCATAAGCAAGTCATAGATTGTATCATGCACATATTTAATTATTGACACTACTTTAGATCTATCTATTATTTTATATGCCTTATCATTATTTAGCATATTAGACATTAGTTGTTTGTAAAAGCAGGTGTCTAGTGCAACAATTCCCCCTCCCTTGTCAGCCGGTTTGAAAACCAAGCTCTCATCATGACAAAGATCATCTAAACAGCGCCTTTGTATATGATTCAGGTTTACAAAATTGCCCTTATGCTTTTCCTGTTCATAATAAAGATAGAAGTCACGTTCACATGTTCTCATAAAACATTCAATAGGCTGTGTTAGTGGAGGTATATAAGAACTTTTCCTTTTATAAAGTGCAATCTTATAATCAAACTCAACATTGTTGGATGGAATATCTTTAAACAGTACCTTAAGAGATAATTTTCTAGCAAAAAGGCGTAAGCCTATGAGAGTATCAAGTAGCACACTATGCTTGGAAGGAATAAACGATAAACCCTTATTCAAGATAAATTGTTCATCTGATGAAAAAGTCCTTGATGTCAGGTTGAAAAACAAACAATTCAGTTCTTCATTTTCCTTCTCCGTTCTGGTGTTTCTCCTGACATCTTTCTTTTTCCTCTTCCCCGACTTACTGAGCGCGTGCGTACTGCGCCCTTGTAAGGAAGAGGGAAGTTTAAAGGTACAGGTGCAACAAATGCACTATTTGAGCCGTTGGCTTTAGATTTAGCACCTAAATTATCTTTGCTACTCAGACCCTGCTGATTACAGGGTAAGGAAACGTTAGATATATTGGATATACTAGACTCTCTACAAATAATGTCATCTGTTTGACTTTCCGCTATTAACCGGGTTTCCAAAGATTCAACCAAAACACTTGCTGGGTCATTATTCATCATCTGTGAAACTGCCGGTGCATGGGCAGTCTGAGATCCCTCCTTCTGGTTAGTTCTCGGCCAGACAAAAATGCGACCCAGTTGAAAGTCTTGGTAGTCACGCTTTAATTTCTTAAGTTTAATTTGTTCTAATTTATTGCTGTAAAGAGCTAACTGTTTATTCATATTATGTATTTTAGAAACACAAAACTCAGTCTGATAATTCACAGTAAGAGATTTATGTTGTTCCTCTACCTTAACCAAGAGCTCCGCTTCGATGGGTGCAAAATAGTCCAGCAACAATTGGATGTACTTGTTGCCGAACTCGATGTTAAGTTGCTGCCACTTCCGTAGTAGCTCAGGGTGGCTATCCCCATAACTTGGCATGCACAGGACCCGCATGCCACGGGGGATAACCTTAAAATGTAGACAGGCTTGTAGGTGCCTTCTTTGCCAAACAAGCCTGTGCAAACGATATAAGTCATTTTCCAGGTTCCTCAGACGACCAAAAAAGTCATGCAAGTTCTCATTGCTGTTCGAAACATTAGCAGAGACATCACAGTTAACATCCAAATGTAAAAGCGGATTGTCTTTCTGATAGAACAAACAATTCCAACTATCGGTCCCAGAAGTACCTGTTGGATTGTAGTCCAATTCAATGTTCGGCATGTCCATCATGTGATGATCAGCTAGGCACAAAAGTAAAATCAAAACCAACAGCAGGAAGCAAACGCCGATCATCCAAAGGTTCCTCACACCACAAAACGAAGCTGAAGACAAGAAAACTGCTAGGAACCACCACGAACAACGTATAAAACTATTTTATTTTAATAAAAACGAGCACTTTCACGCACACAGGTGCACTTCATCAGGTTACAATTTGCACAAGAAAAACTTACTGCTTATATACAAAAATCATTATCAATTAAACAATTAATTAGTCAGTAATCCATACAATTAAAGCAACAGCCATTTTATAGTTTTTCAAGATAAATGCAGAACGCTCCTAATATTCACATTGAAATATTAAAATGTGTAGCTTCCAATGATATAATGTGCTGCAAATCATTTATAACAAACACCTAAAACCAATATCTAAAACCACATCGTATTCATGATATTCTTAATGCCCATATTAGGACATATAGTTTCCGTTGCATGTTGTACTGCGAAACATAAATAGACGAATCCTAGACGATGTCTAGGAACACTGTTATGAAAACGACACTCAATTTAAACATGACACTTAATTTAAAAAATTCCTAAAGCAGCCCAGGAAGTTACTGTTTACTCTGTTTCGTCGCTCTTAGGTCCAGTAAGAGATGTGTCTCCCAAATACTAAATATCTACAGACCAACAATGGGAATCATAAAATATACTGTAACAGGTCCGTTAAGGTTCCTAGCAATCCTCCCGGCAATACAAAAACCGGAAAAAATATTCCAGGCATATGCTCATATATATATTTATTGTATATTTTCACTACTTATTATACTGTGTGTATCTAGCTAAAAATAGTTAGTGCCACTCACTAACATATACTAACCTATTATTCGGGCTATTATAATGAGTAATACAGAATGTATATCCTTACAAACCCTACAATGCTTAAACAGTATAGATTTGTAAGGCTTATGTCATATTAACAGATGGTACTATGTTAACATAGTCCAAGGCATACATTACGCCACAATATAAACAGTAGCATTGGCAAGTGTGCCGAGGATATTATCCAGGATTAAAAATACTGCAACTAAATTAGTATAAATTTACCCAAGAATTAGACCGTACAAAAGTACAAAATATGTAATGAACTTAATAAAATATATGTATGTATAATCATCATATCATGAAGAACCTAAGAGGACAGGGCGGATACTAACTGCAGTATTAAGCCCTGGTGGTATATGTGCCTTTAATCTTAGAATCCACCTTAGCTCAAACATCTCTATAGTACCTATATGGTCACCTTCTCTCCTATTTGGATTTATAACTTGCAAAACCTGGAAACTAAAGCTATGCTGGGGTCTATCAAAACAGTGCATAGCTAGTGCATTAGTGAGATTATTCTTTCTTATGTCATAGACATGATTGTAGACACGATCCCTGAGTCTATGTGATGTCATACCTACGTAATAACCATTGCATTGATTACAGGTAGCAAGATAAATAAAATTCTGTGTATTGCATGTGGCATAAAAGGTGGGCTTGAATGTCATGTTAACACCTGGGATCTTAAAACATTGTGTTTTATTAACGTATTTACAAGATGAACATCTACCTGTTTTAATGTCAGCTCTTATGTCAACAGAGACTGTATCCAATTTTTCTTTACAGAGTAGTCTTTTAACATTCATACAGTTATTAAATCTGAATGTGGGTTTCTCCCCAATCAATTGTGAGAGGAAAGGATCCAAAAGCAAAATTTTCCAATTTCCTCTAACAATCCTAATTAATTGCTCAATATCACTAGTGTACTTGATATCATACACGATGTTCTTACTATTCTCCCTTCTGTATGGCATGGCCTGGTTTCACTAGATGTGTTGGAGTCCCAAAAAGGGATTCCGTTACATCATTGACCAATTCAGCCGGGTACCCTCTATCTATAAAGTATTGTTTTGATGTCCAATCAATTCTGTAGCATCCAACTCGTTGCTACATATTTTAAGTATTCTACTCATTTGACCTTTTATAATGTTACGGAACACATGACGTGGATGTAAACTGTCATAATGGAGGATGCTATTCCTCCAACATGACTTCCTATACAAGGTAGTGACTAAGTTGCTACTATTTTCTTTTATAAGAGTGACATCCAGAAAATTAGCACTCACTAGCGAACATTCATATGTAAAGCTAAAAAATGAAGTAGTGGAGTTCATAAAGCAAATGAAATCCTTCAACATATCCATATCTCCATTCCAGAGCATCAGGACGTCATCCACAAAGCGTCTATATAGGATGACGTTATCGAACCTAGGGTCATTGAAAATATTCTCTTTCTCCCATCTGTGGACCACTAAACAAGTATAGTGAGTCCAAAAGCAAAACAGTATAAGAAAGTTCTCTGTGTGGAAGATTTTCAATTCACATATATCTAGCTAATCACTATATATTAATAAGATCAGATAATGGTAGCAGAATTAGTGAACTTAAACTTGCCCTAAGTCAAAAAAAATAAAAAATATAATTTGAAATATTATACAGACTTACTAAGTATTCAAAAGTAATCCAAACAGCAGGGTAGACAGTCTGTTTCCTTTATAAAGGAATTTCAACTGGAATGCATCTTCGGTCTTCTAATAGTTAAACTCATCTCTGTGCCGGGTCTATATCACAAAATCAATATCTGAAAATGTCGACTCACATTTGTTCGACACGGAAATGTCAAACTCCAACTTTCCCGAATGGCCAAATCATCAATTTCTTTCCAAGTGAAAGAAATCGGTTGGCCGTTTTGTTACACCTGCCCTTTCCCCGACTGTAGTGCAGTCTTGGAGTTAGAATGTTTAGTTAGTGGGAGTGTGGGGGGACTTAAATATGTTTGTTTTTGTGTTGCGTTGGCTTTTGGCCAACCGATTTCTTTCCTTCAGAAAGAAATCAGTGATTTGGCCGCTCGAGTATGTTGGAGTTTGACATTTCCGTGTCGAACAAATGTGAGTCGACATTTTCAAATGTATATATATATATATATATATATATATATATATATATACGTATACACACACACACACACACACACACACACACAACTGGTACTCGTAACTGGAAGAGACACCTGGAACACAGGGCATAAGTGATAAGCACTTTCTTTCCTTTATTTCAAATTGAGGAACTTCATCAAATACCCTCTAAATAAATAATTTCCCTTATAAAGCATAACAAACCTATTAAAATACTTTGTTAATTAAAATCTTTTCCTTCTTAAAGTGACCACATAAATGGGAATGTCTTGTGATCAATGCAGGTAAAAAATCTTAATAATAAACTGTTAAAAACATTATAACTTCTATAATATATAAAAACTGAAACTTTGTAGAAACTTAAAATGTTGTTGAATAAAATTTAAAATATTGTTAATAATATAATGTAATATACAAACTCATAACTGGTGAATTGCAAGCTAATCCTTAACACAATTCATTCTTTTAAAAAGTGTCAAGAAAATTAATAAAAGAAAATCATTTAGACCCATTACATTTTCAAATAATATAGCTGTTAGTGCTAATAAGCTACTAATTAATATTCTATTATTTATCCCAGGGGGGTTGGGTAGCATTTAACAGTATCTGCCAATGTGTCTCTCTGTATTCAAGAAACTTGGACCAATGCCCCCTATCATTCACCACCACTTTTTCCAGAAGACAGAATCCAATTTTTTTTTTAAATCTGAACAGTTTAGGGAGTGTCTATAAAGAACATTGGTGTTGCCTTTTTTTCAGACAATGTATGTGTGTTGGTAAATTCTTTTTAAGAAATGTTCAGTCTTACCTATGTAAAAGGTTGCACATTTTAGGTAAATAGCAGCATGTATCTCTCCATTGGTGTTACAGTCAAAATTGCTTTGTATAGAGAAGACTCCTTGGTGGTTACCTATAGTAACATACGTATTGTAAATGCACCTGCACTCTCTACAGGTACTACACTTTCTCATTTTTCCCAGTTGTCACCCTGTTCCTTGTTTATTGTTCTTTTCAAATACATTCTTCATGTTTTTACCCTTCCTGTAAACAATCCTGAGTGCTTGACCCAGTCTTTCTGTTAATTCAAATGCTCTAAACACCACAGTTGTTTTCAATAATGTGCCTAACAATAGGGGAATGTAATTCATATGTTAACACACAAACTGCTGCCGCTACTAAAAACATTCGTTGTAATAGGCCGGGAATCTGGTATCTTAAGGGGGGGGGGTGGTAATGCGATGATCTACTGCTAAGAACCAAAGCTTCCTGGCCTTCCAGCAGTTTAGGAGGGATTAATTCCTCCACTTAAACATCTCTTTTAATATAGAGAGTGTATGATACAATTGTTCATCCTCAGTAATCAACCATGGCAGTTCTTATCATCCTCTTTTGCCAGGGGGGAGTGATTACTATCAAAATGTAAGAAACTATTACAATAGGTAGGTTTTTTGTAGCTAGATAAGTCATACTTTTGTTTCCCCTTATTTTTATAAAGATGAACATCCAAATAGTTCACATTGTCAACATCCACCATGTATGTAAAAACAAAATAGTGATGGTGGAATTAATGTATTCCAGGAATTATGGAATGTTTTGCATGTCATCTTCCCATAAAATCAAGATATCATCCATATATCTGAAATATTTGAAAAATGATTTTTTGAGGACTGATTTAAAAATAAATTGAGTCTCACATCACCATAAAACAATGTTTGCAAACACTAGGGCTGAAGGGGCCTCCGTAGCTACTCCAACATTCAACATTCAAACACACTGCAGCGTGTGAAACCCCCCACACCCCCTAACTTTATATACCAATTCTGAGATCACACTACCATGGAGAAAAGGGCAAATTTCCCCATGTTGGCCAACTGACTACATTCCCTGTGTAAAAATTTGGTGATGTGAATGTTCGGTTAATTCAACTTTTGGTGTTTTCATCTCGCTCAACTAAATTTCAGGTAAGTGAAATTTCAGTTTTGTAACAGGGACCCAAATATATATATATATATATATATATATTTGGTTTGTCATAAGTTATTTCATTGCTAAACGTAGGCCACAACAGTAGTGATATGAAGTATCGGCTGGGGGGAGGAGAAATAGTGACAACAAAGAAAGAAAAGGATCTGGGGATGATCCACAAGAAATAGAATAGGAATAACTTTGGAACCAAGATCATATCAAGGAGTTCTGATGGTGTCATGCTGAAGGAGGGGGGATTTATAAGGGAGGCAGCTTATAAGGGATAACTACTCAGTGGATGTTTTAAACTACTTTTTCATAGAGAGAGTTGTATATCCATGGGATGGAGTACTGGAATGTATGTTGGAGATGGAATCGAAAGAGGTATTTAAGACTAGATTACCAGGAGCAGTGGCAACATCAAACACATGTGCCTGTGGTGTATCCACAAGTGATTGATTCTAGAAGCAATAAAGTAATGCTTCCACTTTACAGGATCCTGATCAAATCATACCTTGAGTGGTACATGCATTTTTGCAGACTATATAAAGAAAGGAATATCAGCCTTTTAGGAGGAATCTAAAGAAAAGTTGCCTGACTATAGCATGAGATGAAGGACAAGGGATATGTCCAAAGGTTAAAAGCTAGAGCTCTTCTCACTTAAGACCAAGAGTTATTAAGTTGGCGTAATTTTGGCACATAAGATCATATCAGGAAGGTGTGAAGTGGTCACACTAAAGAAGGATGGGAGGGGGGTGAGATTTAGCACAGACAGTAGATTATAAGGGCTAGCTACTCCCTGGATGTCTGAAACTATTTTTGTTCCACAGACTGGTTTGTATACTTATGGGATGGAGTACTGAAATGGGTAGTGGAGATGGAATCCACAGAGGTATTCAACAGGGCCCAGGTCTATTGAAAAAAAAGTAAGGGAAACTAAAGATGGAGTGAAGGAACAGTGTCAAATGCACTTAAAAGGGCAAAGGTAATATCTCATTGCCATTCACTGCCATTAAGCAAATGTCATGCAATGTAACAATTCTTGCAAAAGAGAAGGGTATTCTTGCAATGGGCTTTTATGTGATGAGATAAAGGCTAGATATGCCAAGTCACATATTGAATAACAATACCAGAAGATAAGGTGAGGCTGATTTAACTACTTAGGCAATGAAAAGTACCTTTTCAGTGAAGATTCTAAACAGACACTAGAGATCGAAAAGTTCTGTAGATGAACTATGGAAACGTTAATTTCTTTGCTGCTGCAAAAGTATATAAAAGTGCAGCAATGGAACGCAATGTTCAAGAGAGACTAGTGTGCACTAGTTGCCTAAACAGTGGTCACAAGCTACGCATTTACTCTTTTCAGTTTAGTGCTTAACTGTACATTGTGTACACAAAAGGCCTTTAATAGGATGGGCTGAGAATTTAAATGCCTCTGTCAAGCCAAGAATATGAAAATGTGTGCCCTGTACTTTGACCTGTGTTGCAGACATTACTGAAGTTTAACAATTTTTATTGATTAGCTGTAGAATCAGTAAAAAGGATCAATTTGCACAGGCATAAAGAAATCAGATTATGTTAAAGTGAAACAAGCCAGAGCTCTTTAACCTATACATTCTCTGAACATAGATGTGTTATTGACACAAGTTTATTTTGAGGTTTTGAAGAGGAAACATCATTATGAGCGATTGCAGTACAGCTTTTTTCTACCAGTATGAAGCAGAGTCAATTGTTTGATTTACAAAAGAATAAAATGAAGAACAGGAATTAACTTTATTTCATTACTGTTGTTGCTTGACAAAGAAATTCTAAATGTTTTCTGAAATTAGTTTAGTGGCATTTCATTCTTGGTGCTTTGCAGCATACTAATTTATAATGGCATACAAAGCTGTGCAGAGTCTTCATGATCTGATCTCCATGACATTATTGTCAGGTTTTTGGCCTGTCCTTTTTATAATTAGGCTATGGGCTGGGAATGTGGGAGGAGCGGGTAACTCATTTTAGGAACTTGGAGGAATGCCATGGTCTTTATATAGAAGGGTAGATGAACCCACTTTTTTATTACCTTGATTTATGCCCTTTGAGTATATTCATTCCTGTGTGACGCCAATGATGAATATGTTAAAATTCAATTCAGGATTCCAAACATCTTAGAAAATAAGATGTTGAAATCTAGGCACTGCTCTCTCACCCAGCACGAGCGCACTCACACAAGCACACACACACACACACACACACACACACATACACACACACACACACATATATATATATATATATATATATATATATATATATATATATATATATATATATATATATATATATATATATATATATATATATATATATATATAAATATATATATACATACACGAGATCTAAATCAAAATGCAAAAGTGAGTTCCAGTTTTCATCTCTGAAGAGAATTGTACTATAAGGGTTATACGTTAAATTCTGTTTTGTCATATAATTCATACTGATTTGTTATTCTAAATAAATTCCAGACTTATTTAGTGAAACATTATATTATGGAACATAGTTCTAGATCAGTGGAGTAATTTTAAGTATAGTGAGGGGATTTAAATACGGAGTCTAGTTAATGACTCAGTATATCTTTATTTTCTAGAGTCTTCTTTTTACAAAGTGTTTTTCTTTCTCATGAGACTGTTTTTAAGTATGTTGTAGCAATTCACAAATGTATATAGGGAAAATGGGCATTGTAAAGAAATATTTCAGCTTCAAAAGAAAATGATAGTCAATTCTCCCCAGCTTAGTAGCATTGAGAAAAAAAATAGTAGACTGCAATTAATGCCGGCAGCCATGTTGCTTATTACCTGGGAAATGAAACTTTAGAGTATACTCTCCACATAAGTTTAACCCACATTTTTGGAGCTGGCCACTGTCCCAGAAACCATTGCTTCTATTAGTTTTACTCATTCTTCAGAGAGAACACAAGCCCACAAAAAATGGCGTTGAGGATTGTCATGTACCAGAGTATGCAGCAAGATCAAAAAAGATAAGTCTTTAAGAGTGGTTTTGCTGCTCTTTGAGTATGTATATGCATTATAGAGTATAGTGGCAATTACAGATTGGCTATGTCTGGCAATGTTGACATTGGTAGAAGACTTCATGTTGGACTCTATAATCCATTAACACATAATGGCTCCATCAAGGTCTGAAATATGCACATACCTGGTGTACCAAAAACAGTCTTAAATTAAATGTAAAGTACAGTGAAGTAGTGTGCAAGCAGTTGCCTCCTCCTCATACATGTTAATGATATTCCTTTTCAGAAAAACCTAGCTATAAGAAACCTGATTACTTATGCAGACAATTCTCCTCCCTCCCTTTGTTTATTATGTTTCTACCATAGTCAGAAAATAGTTTTGTATGTCTGGTTAATTTTCAGTGGTATAGCTTCCAGACCCAAAGAAGTTATTGTACCACTGCACTCTTCCCTTATCAGACCCATCATCAAATACTATTCCCCCTTTGTTATGTATAAATCCAAGCATATCTCTTAACTAGAGAGGTTCCAAAGATTTGAATCAATAAATTATAGGACTTTAATCCTTCAACTGTCTTGAGAAAGTAATATGACTCTTCTTACACTCAATAGACTACTGGCTACTCCAAGGTGACCTGTGTCTCGTTTGTCAAGCAATGAATGATACAATCGTGTTTGATCTCTTATTTCTTAACAAAACCATTTGCTCTGCAAACAACCATATTAGGAACCTAAATCTGCACCAACAAATAAGCAAGACTCACTGGACAGATAAGTTCCTAACTTCTTAAATTCTAAGCCTATGAAATAAGTTAATATATTCTAAGTCTATAGAACATGTTACTACTACAAGTCAAGCAAAGTATTAATTTAGCTACCTTTGAGAATAGTTTTGATGATTGGATGGGTTAACACAAATTTATAATATCAAACCAACAAATCATAAAACAGTCAGGCTCACTTAGCACCTCAATCCCCAACAACTGAACAGCACCAAATATTATATGTATATCATAAAAGGCGACCATGCCACCAAATAGATTAATCCATTTAATGTAAAAGAACAAACCCCTTTTGGAAGACAAACAACCTCTCCACACAACAATAATGACAAATAATAAGTTCACCAACTCCCTTGTGGTGATGTTCAATACCAACTCCAAGACTATTAAGGATATAGTGGTCAATGATTGGAACATATGCAAGGCAAATGATGAAATTTATAAGATTTTAGGAGAGGAAACCAAATGTTGTACTTAAGACAGCCCAGAACTGTAAACAAATATTAGAAAATCCTGTCGGTGTTAATACAGGTCACCAAGGTGGTACATGTAAATGCTGAGCAAATAACCAGTGCCCTTATGTATTGGACCAAGTAGACTATAATTTTAATATGTTTCCATTTAGAGTGCCTTCCATTTAGAGTGACTCTCACTTCTGGCAATTGTGGTAGCAAAGGAGTTATCTGTATTGCCATCTGTAAAGATTGTTCCAAATTTTATGTCAGGAAGGCTGCGAGACAGCCTAGGAGAAAATGTATGAACATACATATGCCATTCAAAAGAACAAGGTAAACAATCTGCTTTTCAAACATATACTTGTTCATAGGTTCATAGGTGTCTACTAAGCTATCGGCCCTGGAGCCTATGTAAGCCTAGTCCAAAAAGATTCCCTGGTATCTTGCTGCCCAATGTTAGTTCCCAGTGCCCCTATCAAGCAATTCCACTGAAGTGATCCCAGCGGTGAATTTTCTATTGCCCATCCACTCATCAAGATTTATCTTGAAGAGGGCTAATGAGGTGCTCTGCTTGACATGAATGGGAAGTCTGTTCCAGAGCATGGGTAGTCTCTGGGTTAGGAACCTGTCCCTCCAGAATGTTCTGTTTATTGTGGTAATGAGGTTGAGGTCCAGGGAGCGTGTGGCACAGAGAGATTGGGATTTCTTCAGATGTAGCATATCTAATAGCTCTGGGTCAGACATGGCTTTGCAGGTCAAGCAGAGATCGCCACTAAGTAGGCGATATGAGACAGAGTATAGCTAGAGCTTTTTGAGTCTGTCCATATAGGGCATGTGTTTAAGGCCCAAGATCCTCTTAGTGAGGAATTTTTGTGGCCTTTCCAGTTGTTGTAGGTGTCTACTGAGGTACATGCCAAATGGGGTGTTGTATTCTATAATAGGTCTGATGAAGGATGAGTAGAGAGGGACTATAACCTCTTTCTTCCTGGATGAAAAACCCTCTGTAATGAGATGTGCCTCATAGAATGACTTTCTGACCACAGTGGCAATCTGGTTGTCAAAGAAGAGGTTGCTGTCAACCTGTGTCCCCAGATCTCTTATCACACCTTTGGTGTTTAGTGGACTACCGTCAATGTAGTAGTTCATGGGCACTGAGTTTTTCCCAAAGGGAATGATCATGCATTTTTTGGCATTGAGCTTAGAGCCACTGTTCTGGCACCAGTCATTGGTCACAGTGGGGACTTTTTGAAGAATGTCTACATCAGTTGGAGAGTAAATAACAGCTCCCAGTTTACAATCATCTGCGAACTTGATCAGCCAAAGTCCTTTTATATTGGCTTGAACTTCAGAGAAGTAGATGCCAAACAGAAGAGGACCCAAGACTTATCCTTGTGGGACTCCACTTGTAACTGATTGGTAATCAGATTTGGAAACTGCTACTTTCACAGTGTGGGTTCTATCAGTGAGCCAGTTTCTGACCCTCCTTATGACATAAGGGTTTATACCTAGTTTAGTGAGTCTATTTATGATTCCTGAGTGAGGGATGGTGTCGAAGGCCTTGGTGAGATCGAGGAAGGCTATATGAACTGCCTTGCCTTCATCCACAGCTCTGGCGACAGACTCAAAGAAGTCTATCAGGTTGAGCAGACATGATCTACCTTTCACAAATCCAAACTGCATGGGGTCCAGAGTTTGGAGATTCCCTATGTCCTTATTTATAAGGTCCATGATGATGTGCTTCATAGCCTTACATATCAGACTAGTCAGGCTAATAGGGTGGTAGTTCCCAGGCTCTGTAGTCGCTCCCCCTTTGTGGAGCGGGATGACCATAGTGTTGTGCCATTCAGTAAGAACAAAGCCTGAAGTGAGGCTGGGATTGAACAAGGCAGTCAGGTGTGGTTCTGGCTCACTTTGTAATTCATGTAGAACACAGCGAGGGATATTGTCAGGTCTCATGGAAGCTGTATTCTTGGCTTTGGACAGTGCGGTTTTAACATGTGCAGCAGTGATATTGGGAACTTGGCATTCCTCTGGTATTGTGATAGGCCCTTTAGGGGTGAAGGGGGGGTAAAGTTCGCACTGAACCTGTCGGCCAGTATATTGGCAATATCAGTTGGCTCGGCATATGTGTTGCCATTATGCTGTAGCTCAGAGCAGATCTGAGTATTGCCATGTAGGTTGTTGATGTAACTATAAAATGTAAAACTTCTGGTTTTAAATTTAACATACTTGAAGTGGTCTCCCAGGACATGAGGGGTGACCCTTGGGAGACAAGCTTAGAACAAAGAGAACTTCTTTATCAAATAAGAATAGGGGCAACATATAGTTTACGGCTGAATGAAGGTATATCCATTACTTCAATACTGAAACTGAGAACTAACAAACTTTACATTTTTCCTAAATGGGTATATGTGTGTGTACATATTTTAATCTACACATTTTTTCATCCTCTTTAGAGCTGAACATCCATGAAATAAATAAATATACAAAGGTCAATATCATACATGTGTATATATGGGTCTACTTCTATTTACAGAAAGGCCAAAACACTGATGATTACAATGCAGCGACGAAAATCACGAAACACTGAATCACAGATCAGGTAAGTATGCACAGGGCAACTGAATACTTGCCCAAAACAACAGTAACTAAAAACACATCACCTAAAGCCCACTTCGCCCCCCCATATCCCCCTAACTTCATATACCGATATATACCAACTCCAGGATCGCACTACAGTGGAGAAACGGCATAATGCCTCCAATGGACAAGCCCTGTACATACTTGTCTGATTTGTGATTCTGTGTTTCATGATTTTCAACTTAGCATTTTGGTAAATAGAAGTAGACCTGTCTAAGTATATATATATATATATATATATATATATATATATATATATATATATATATATATATACACATACATATATTTCACATTTTTTACATTATCTTTTATATATTTTTTCATACTTTTCACATTTCTATGAAAACTGTAAATAAAAGATAAGTCTTTAAATTGTCTTTAAAAAGTCTTTAAATTGTTTTAAGCTGCTTTTAATTGTTTAATAGATTTTAATTAACTCTTTCAAAGTGAAAAGTCATGTGACTGTATCAATAGGGTATTTAAATTCTGAGTGAAAGTATGTACTTTGGTTCTGATGAAGTCCTGTTATATCTGTTGGGATGAAAGCGCTTAACCAGTTTATCCCTAAGCATTGCTTTGAATTCCTCAAATATCCTACATCTTTCTTTCTTTCATACTTGTACTAGTATAGAACAGAACAATGCCACCTGCTCTTTTTCTAAATATACCATCTAAATCAATCATCCTAGTTACAACATTTCTCTTCCTATCACTTGTTTGTATTTGTGTAGTCTGTGATACTAATGCAGTCCCATAACAATTTTAATTTTATAAACACCACGCAAGCTCTTTTCCCCATTGTTATTGAAAAAATTATGTTTGTGCATTTGTTTGTATCCAATAACATATGAATTTCATGCTGTTTTATACCACTGTATACAGAAAGGCATCTCTCTCTAATTCTTATCGTGTTCACATTTAACACAAGTACTGAAAAATGCCCTTTCCCCTTTTTTATGTCTTTATTTTTATAAGCACTTTCTATTTTCTACAACTTACCCTACTGTCTATCAAAAGTTCTTTATTTTCTTCCCTTTTCTTTTGTTCCTCTGCTTGTAAAGGCCCACACTGATTATTGCTTGACATTTTAAATTATTCTTTATTCTTTACCCCCTTACTCACTATCTTTATTACTGAAATCTTCTTGTGACCCCCCCCCCCATCATAGCATCCAAGTTTTTTGTGTGTCCAGTGTCAAAACATGGCCCCCTTTGTTGCAGTTATAAAACACCACTTCACAATTTCTAGCTTTTTAGTCAGATGACAATTTGCCTACACTATTTACTTTAGTGAGATGACAATTTGCCTACACTAACTACAATATCTTTTTAGATATTTCTTAATAGATGTACCTCATTCCCACAATAATAGTGCATTTTATACTGACTGCTATGTTTTAAAGTGCACCTTACTCCATCAAAAGTAATAATATAAGGTAATGTCTGACAACATTTTTTTATTATGCATTACTTATATTTCAAAAGCACCATTTACTGAAAGAGAAAGACCATCCCCGGGATTCATGAACCTTGCGCCAGGCGCCAGCATAGCGTCGGCGTTATAAAGCCAAATATGGCCACCGAGTGATTCAGGTATGAAGCAATCCCATCGGCACTACCGGGGTGCGCCGGACCTGCGCCGCCCCCGGCGTAGGTATGCTAATCACACTGTGTGCGGTATTGCACCATGCAAATGAAGGCAAATAGCGATTCACGGCGGCATGCGTAGCGTAGACGGCAATGTAAACCGAAAAAAATGGTTTACATTTACCCAAACATGACCAAGGAGTAACGGAAGGCTGTCAACGTCAGGTATCATACAGGTGCAATATGCCAAAGGGGAAAGGCACCGAGAATGTCCAAAGAAAACATGCACAACTGTAAATAATGACAAAATGTCATGCGAGAAACCACAGCAGAACCCGGATATGTGTACAGAAGGTGCAAAGCAATGAAATAATATGACAATGTCCTAAAAGAGCTGTATAATACACATCAGCTGTACAGCCACCACACACCATAGTATGTATGGAAAGCCCAACCCCAGAGCAAGGGTTGTCAAGGAGTGGTGGCAGTGTTCAAGCGTAACCATGTATTAGCAGTCAATGCCATGCAAATGAGGCAGATAATAGTGAATCGTAAAGCTGGCGCCGGTGTAAGGATGGAGCAAACGGCGCAGCGGTACTACACCGAGGAGTGGCCTACACGAGATACATGTCAATCGCAGAGGGGTGTGCCACAGTAGGAGGAAGCATATTGGAGGCCAGCAAACCTGGGCTGTACAATGCACATCACAGCAGCAGGACCGGCGTGTGAGGAAATAGATGCGCTGAGAGTACATAATGCGCGCACAGATATATGTGCACGAGGATGACTATGTTCCCCAACACAGTCATGTGACAGCCTCCCCGTCAACAGCCACGGATATAGGAAGGTAATGCGGAGAATATGAGGAAATGCGGAAGCAGTGTAATTGGAGCCGTAATGAGCAATCAACACCAATTAATCCAGGAAGGGCAAACGGCGGCAGCCGACAACTCTGTATGCAGACTCCTGCATAATGGGAAAGGGGAGGCATATGAATGCAAAGATAGTAGGGGATGTAGTAGAAATGCAAAGAACAAAGAACCGAAATAGCACAGCCAAGTACAGAGGTAGCATAACTGCGGCTGCAGATAAAATGCATCATATGCCATGTGCCTGCAGGATGCAGTAATGTAAGATGCAAAGCTAAGCCAATGCAGGCAACTGTAATGCAACACTAAAGGCAATACCGTTGCAGTTGCAACCGTAAAACACCGAAAATAATCCATGGATACGGCTGCACAGACACACCCAATGACATCACCGGGTATACAGCACAACAGTATAAAGTGTGAATGCACACAACACACAGCGCGATTTCCCAAACGCCCGCACCGTAGGGTGTAAACATACGGGGAACTTTTAATATGTATATGGTGGGTGCCGCGTGGCCGTGATGCATAGGTATGTGGCAGAGACAGGCGGAGTTGCGGAGGGCGGTGCCGACAACCACCGTAGGCCTCACAGGAGAAGGAGAGTGTTCAGACCAAGGGTGACCTACCAGGGCTGCAAGACCTGGAGATAGTAGAGCGCTACAGGGTGGACAGGGACACGTTACAGCAAATAGTGGAGCTGTGCCGGCCATGCCTGAGAACAAGAGACAACAGAAGGGAGCCCATCCCAGTGGGCACAAAGGTATGTGTGAGCTTGCGAATACTGGCTACAGGTACCTTTCAAAGGCCAACCGGGGATATAATGGGTATCTCACAGGCATCAGCATCTAGGGTACTACACCAGTTCCTGGATGCCATGTTACGACATGCCCATGAGTATATAAACTCAGATCTCAGGAGGTGTTGGCTAGCAATATGCGCCGCTTCCACCGTGTGGCACAATACCCGGAGGTACTGGGTGCGATCGACTGTACGCACATAGAAATCGTCACCGCCGGGAGCAGGGTACACGCTACATAAACCGCAAGGGATACCCTCCATCAATTGCAGGTCGTGTGCAATGCGCAGGGCATTATCATGGATGTGTGTGCTGGCAGCCCTGGAAGCTTCCACGACTCCCATATCTGGCATGCCTCACAGCTGTATCAGGTATTCGCCAGGGGAGACATCACACAAGGTCACCTTTGTGGGATGACAGGTAAATTTGG